>NW_026690456.1:0-25768 GCF_015227805.2 Hirundo rustica | reverse complement strand
GAACCAGTTTTTGCAGTTTTCGGCCCCTTAGGTCTGATTTGAGACCACTTTGAATGATTTTAACTTAATTTGGCTGATTTTAGACCAAACCGTGTGAATTTAGGGTAGATTTTAGGGCCCATTGGGTGATTTGACATCAAACATGATTGGTGTTAGGGTGAATTTAGACCTTTTACGACAATTTTAGACCCATTTGGGTGATTTTAAGCCAAACTGGGCCCGTTTCCCTCACAGCTACCCCACTTTCATTGACCCCACCCTTAGAGTTTGGGGTTGAGAATGGGGGAGGAGGACGAAGGAGGGAGGGAGAGATAGAGCGGCAGCACGAAGCAGAAGGAGAGGAACGGAGGCAGCAGCGGATCCAGCGCTCCTGGAACTCGCTGCACCCTGGGAATATTGATCCCCCATCCCGCAGGTGCCCGTGGAGAGGTTGTTCACCCCAAATATCCTGGGGCGGGGGGGGAGCTGGATTTGGGTTTTTGGGGGGAATGTTTGGAGCTTGCAGGGTTCCAAAGCTGATCCGCAGATGCCCCTCAGGGGGACATTGGGCGCTCCCCAGGATGTGTTTTTGGGGGGTGCTGGTGGCAGCAGAGCCCCGGTGGGGGCCGGGGGGATGCGGGTCCCCCCGCAGTGGGGGTTGGGCTTCCTGGGCTGGGAAGATGTATAATGTTGAAACTCAGCAAAGCGGGACCTAGGGATTTGTCACAAATAGACAAAGCAGAACTTTGTGGCTTGAACCCAGCAAAATCAAGCTCCTAATTTTTGGCAAGAGCAAAGTGAACTGAAAAAGAGCCGAACCTCCACTGTGCCTGCCCAGAAGCGAAGATCAACCTGAGGAAGACATCGGCCTTCCTCCCAAGAGCCCAGCTCAGGAGCACCAGGAGCTGTGACAGCTAATTAGAATACAAAGCGAGAGAAGGCGGGGAATGGGCGGGTGGGGAGGTGTGGGTTTGTGGGATCAATGTGTATTTAAACCTGGACCTTGCTCTGACCAGGTACGCACGGTTTGGAGGAGACATCCCCCCGTGTGTCCCAGCTGGACAGAAAACATACCTGCTGTACAATTTCTAATTGTAAAGTCCTTATTCTCTGCTTCCCACGAGTAACCCCATCCTGAGGGGGCCCCGAGCAGCGCCGTGCCCCCCACACCGGGACCGGAGAGCAGAGCATGGGCAGGATGGCCGCGGGGAGCGGCGGGCGTCCCTCCCAGCCACGCCTGCCACAGCCCACTGCCCCTGGGAATGCAGATGATCCACAGTCAGAAAAAACCCAGAAAGGACTCACCACAAAATTATGCTTTCAACAATCGGACACAACAAATAGTCACCATTAAAACAAATATCCGTTCTAATACTGTTTTTAAATACTCTCAACAGTTTAGTCCTAACTGTAGTAAACTCTCTTCTTTTCAGGTGTGCATTGAAGTTACAATATAATGCAATGTGATATTCAAAAATTTGGTTTAATTTGAATTTTTTTTTTCTGCATAAAACTCATCATCATTTACATGCTGGTTTTACCCTCCAAAGAAAAAGGCAAGCACCAAGATATTTATTTTTCTCTTGCAAAAATCCTACCATTTCAGTTACAGCATTTCAACAGAGCATTTTCATCCTAAAAATTACTAACAGCCCCTTTCAGATGTCACTCATGCCAACTCCTCTTAAAGTCAACAGCGAACTTCTAAAACTAAAAGCAAGACACTTGGACGAACTGATTCAGATAACAGGAGTTAAACCTTTTTCCTCTCAGATAAACATGAAAAGCCTCATCCAGAAGAGGCTCTTCAAGCCCTCACTGTGATAAAGAGGCCCTGCAGCAGTAGCAGACCCTGAGTGATGGTAAAACATATGGGCAGTTTAAAGTTTCACCTGATTCCTTTTGCTCCAAAACACACATTTTGTTCCTGTTCTAACTGGTCAACAAAGAAAGGTGAAAAGGTGTGGGGTGGGTGTACACCCCCCTCAAGAGTCTTGGCTGCTCTCATGTTCTTCTGTTTTTCTAAGTAAAAGATTGTCAGTAGGAAGACAATTTACCCACCACCTTACATAAACTCCAGGATCCAAACATTTGGAAGACATCAGAGGCAGAAAGATGTGTGTTTTGATTGAAATGATTTTAAGTGAAATTGTTTACTGTTTTCTAGTGTTAAGTTGGAACTTGTAACTTCTGAGCAATTAACCTGTGACATGCTAGCCTGGCAAATTGTGATATTGGTGGATTTCACCCAACACCTCCTAGACGTGGATGCTGCAGCTCCAACAATACATGAGACACATCACTGGCTAGGAAAGCTGAGTTTATCAAAGTGAGTAAAAAGCCTCATTCAAATTAAATTCATACTGTCTTTGTCGTCCTACCTGCAAGGCTCCTGCAAGAAGGATAACAAAGAACACTTACTTTTTTAGTTATAACTGAAAGAGTGATTTGTCGTAGCTCATCTATTAGCTAGACAAGATAAATGTGGTCCTAGCAGACCCAGCTCGGCTGACCTGGCTTGTTCCAGAAGTCCCAAGGTGAATGGGAGAGCTCGTGCAGACACCTCAACCAGTCACAGGCAGTGCAGAGAGCAGACATATCGCTGGTCAAGGAGCTGGGCAGGGCTGAGACCCAGACCTACGAGTGTCTGGAACCGGCAGTTTTGAACCTCCTGTATAAGGGATTTCTGAACACTAAAATGTGCTGTTTGTCTCATGATCAAGAGGTCTCGAGTCATGGTTTCTGTCACCCTACCCAAAACCTCCTCACATTACAGTGGGATTCAGCCCTTTTGGGTTAAAATTGAGTTGTTCGCAGTGGGATTTGAGTGGTTTTGAGGTGACAGATTGATCCCTCCTGGCTTTTGGAGTGCAAAGAGATGGAGAACACTGCATCAAATCCCCCAGGATGACACAAATCCTGCAGAATATGGCCCCAAATCCTAAATTCCCCCTCAAATACCTGTGTAATGGTGGGATCTAGACATCTTTAAACACTTTCTTTCTTTTCAACCCTGTTCTGGCTGTTTTTAAGGGATGAAGATGAATCAGAAGGAAATGAAGGCCAAAACAAAAGGATAAGCAGCCAGGTGTCTTCCCAACACGGATCACAGGGAATGTGGGTCACCAGGGCACAACGTGCGTCCTCCAGTGGGGGATGCAGCTGGAGCAGCACACAAAGCTCTTCCTGCACTGGGGGCACTCACAGGGCTTCCCTTAGAGGTGTCTTTCTTGGTGTTGGGTCAAGGCTGAGCCCTGTGAGAAGCTCTTCCCACACTGGGGACACTCATAGGGCCTCTCCCTGCTGTGCATGTGCTGGTGCCTGACGAGGGTGGAGTTCTGCTTGAAGCCCTGCCCACAGTCAGGGCAGTGGAAGGGCCTCTCTCTGTGAATCCGCTGGTGAAGGAGGAGACTGCTGCTGATCCGAAATCCCTTCCCACACAGAACATTTGTAGGGCCTCTCCCCGGTGTGGATCGTTCTGTGGACAATAAGGCTGGAGCTCTGGCTGAAGCTTTTGCCACATTCCCCACACTTGTACGGCTTCTCCCCAGTGTGGATGTTCTGGTGCTGGGTCAGGTTGAAGCTGCTTCTGAAGCTCATCTCACATTCCCCACAATGTAATGCCATTCCCCAGTGTGGATCATCTGGTAGCAGATCAGGAGGGCCCTCACCCTGAAGCTCATCCCACATTCCTCACACTCGTGGGGCCTCTCCCTGGTGTGGATGCATTGGTGCCGGTCGAGCTTGCAGCTGCGGTTGAAGCCCTTCCTGCAATCAGGGCAGTGGAAGGGCCTCTCCTCTGTGTGTGCTCTGGTGCAGGAGGAGACTGGAGCTGGTCTGAAAACACTTCCTGCACTTATCACACTCGTAGGGCCTCTCCCCAGTGTGGATCCTCTGGTGACAGATCAGGATGAACCTCTTGCTGAAGCTCTTCCAACACTCCAATCACTTGTGGGGATTCTCCCCATCATGAAGCTGCTCATGGACCAACAGGTCTGAGCCCTGGCTCTATCTCCAACCACCTTCCTGGCACAGCGTGGCTCTTTCCTCCTCAGATCCTCGTGATCTGCTTTTGCAGCCCCTCCTCCTGCGGAATCTCAGGGGCTGTTCCTCCCCATCGGATTCCTGCACCATGGAGCTGCTCAAAACGGCCTCTTCCACGACGATCTGCTGTGGGGATTTGTCCTCCCTGGTCTCCGTGCTCAGCTCCTTGTCTGGCGGGAGGAATGACAAGGAGAGGATGGGATTTGCCTCCGTGCCAGAGGGAAGGGGAAGGAGATCCCCTCAGTGCGTCCCCGGCAGGACGGCGTCGGCTGCGGGATTGTCCTGGTCAGTTTCACGACTGGGTGTGGCTCTGGACGCTTCCCTTGGAGCGTCTCCAAGGCATGGAACGTTGGAGCTGCCCCCAGCTGTGGTGTCCCTGAGAGGGGAACCTTGGAGCTGCCAGCACGGTGATGTCCCCGAGAGGGGAACGCTGGGGCTGTGCCACTCCTGGCCCGGCCCCAAGAGCTCTGGCAGCACCTGGAGGAGACACCAAGGCTGAGCTGGGAGGGAGGCAGCAGGATGATGGAGTGCAGGCCCCTGCCCTGCACAGACAGGCCAAGAGTGGCAGCCTGGGCATCCCCGGGAGCGGTGTGCAAAGGCTCCTGGAGCTGCTGCAGCCTCGGAGCTGTGAGCATTGCAGTGGCTGCAGAGCTCTGGGGAAAGGCCCCGGCCCTGGCTTGGGGCTCAGCCGGTGGCCCAGGGAGCAAATGAACTTGCAGCTTGTGGCCCAGAGCAGGGAAGAGCAGGGGCAGTGCTGGCTGGGAGAGCCTCTGGGCAAGGGCCTGCAGCACCAGGACACAGGCCTACCTCAGTTCCTGAGTATTTATTCGTCTTTGTTGTCTCTTTTCAAGATTTCCTTGAAGATTAATTGAGCTGGCTTCCATCCCTTTCCCTGTGCTTCTTGTCATCCCATTCACATTTTGCTTTTCACATGCTTTCCAAATTTTCCCTTTTTCTTTTTGAGCTGGCATGTCTTCAGTTTCTATTCCTCTCTTTCTTATATTTAACTTTCCTGTATGATTTCAGCATTTGAATTGGAGTCCTTTTGGAGAGTGTTGGTCCATTTCACTGCCTCTCATTTCATCTCAGTCCATTTGGTTTCATTCCAACCGGTTCCATATTTTCTTGGTTGTTTTCATTCGCACTGTTTTTCATCATAGCTCCTTTCCTGAGTATTTGACTTTGTTCTTTGTTTACAATATTTCATTCCCTTTCCCGAAAGGAAGACATTCCTTAAAGAAGTGGGAAGGACATCTTGTAATTCCAATGAACATTAATTGGGCAGGCTCCCATTCCTTTCCCTGTACTTCTTATCGTTCCATTCACTCTTTGCTTTTCACATGCTTTCAAAATTTTCCCTTTTTCGTTTTAATCTTGCATGTCTTCAGTTCCTTTTCCTCTCCCTTGATTTACCTTTCTTGCCTGATTGCAGCATTTGAATTGGTGTACTTTTGGCAAGTGTTTGTCCTTTTCAGTGCCCCTCATTTCGTCTCAATCCCATTGGTCTCAACCTCTCCAGTTCCATATTTTCTTCATTGTTTTCATTCCCACAGTTCCTCATCGTATCTCCTTTCTTGAGTGTTTGTTCGACTTTGTTCTCTGTTTTCAAGATTTCATTCCTTTTTCTGAAAGGAAGACTTTCTTTTCATGAAAGGGAATGAAATGTTGTGATTTCAATGAAGATTAATTGGCCAAGCTTCCCTCCCTTTCCCTGCACTTCTTCATGTCCCATTCTCTCTTTGCTTTTGAAGTGCAAAAGTTAAAAATTTCCCTATTTTCATCATAAACTTGAGTTCTACAATTCATTTTCCTCTCCTTCTTTTATTTCCCTTGCTTGCCTGATTGCAGCTTTTGAATTTGGCGAATGTTGGTCAGTTTCACTTCCCCTCAATTCATCCCAGTCCAGTTGGTCTCAATCCCTCTGGTTCTGATTTTTCTCAGTTGTCTTCATTCGCACTGTTCTTCATCATATCTCATTTCTTGAGTGTTTGTTCGACTTTGTTCTCTGTTTTCAAGATTTCATTCGCTTTCCAGAAAAGAAGACTTTCCTTAAGGAAGACAGAATGAAATCTTGCCATTTCAATGAAGATTAATTGGGCAGATTTCCATCCCTTTCCCTGCACTTCTTGTCATCCCATTCCCTCTTTGCTTTTCGCATGCTTTCAAAATTTTCCCTTTTTCATTTTAAGCTTGTGTCATAGGTTAGTACAGTTTGGTTTTTTAGTTATAGAAGAACGTAGAATAATTCTCTGGGTCAGGACCTGGGAATTGCTTTGGAAGAGACAACGACCTATCAGAGTGTTTGTTGGAATATTGGCGTCTCTTCTGACCACTGAAATTGTTAGCTGTGACTTTGGGAAGTACCATATAAAACCCTGTGATTTTTCTCTAGGTGTGTCCTTTTTCTTCTTCTTTTGGCCCAAAAGAGACAGGTAACATCGAGCTGCTCCTGCTGCTCCCCCGTTTTGGGGGGAGCTGGCCTGAGGCCTGGCCGGATTCCATCGGCTCCCGGGTGAAGGGGGAGAAGGAGAGGTTGCTGTTCTACAACAGCTACTTTCTTCAGACTTCCCTGGAGCAGGGAGAGATCTCTGCTGGGCCCTGATAAGAGCTATGGGCACCATTTGGGCCAAAGCCACCCCGATTTACACCAAGGGGTGGGCTGAGGAGGCATTTATGATCCTGCCTGGTCTTTTTGTGATTCCAGACTGCCCGAGTGCTCCAATCTCTGATGTTTCTGTGAGTTCTTCCTCCCTCACCAGTGCGGCCTTGAAACATCTAACACCACGAGCTACAGAGAGAGAGACAAAGACTCTGAGCAGATTTAACTCTTTCTTAGCAACATGAAGCTTCCAGAGCTTGGCCCTTCTCTGAGAGTTAGAAAGGACAGAGTGAACATAAAGACCAACAGCATGAAGTCAGTAGCAAGAGTGAAAAGATGTCGGGGGCTTTCCCCAACATTCAGGTGGTTTCAGGGTCCTTTGCTCCCCTGCACAGCTCCGAGCCAAGCCAAAGGAAGAGACAGAGTTCTCAGGTTTAGATTTTTCAATGTTGCACACTTCGTTTATTATTTCTTATCTTACAATTTTCTCGGAGTCCGACAAGATGTTCGCAGCTGCATGGATTCCTCACGTCTCCCCCCGAGCTGGCCTGTCCTTATCTTTTATACTAATTACTATGTATTTCTTGTTTACTATTTCTTACCAATGTCTATCACTATTACTAAAAAGGTCATCTTTACTTTGACCCAATCCTCACTAACTACTTTGTGCCACTCAATGCCGCAGTGGAGTGAGGGAAGGAGAAGTGAAGAAGAAGGAGACAATGCCCCAGATTCTCCATCTTGTCCCCATTCACTTCAATGCTAGGAACCTAAAACTACTATTTTCTCATTCTGTGATAAGCTAAACTACTATTTTTCACATTCTTGTGGCCTGTAAACCTTCTCTCAGTGTAGGAAGTTTTTCCCATGGACTGAAATCAAAGCCAGTGTCTCTCTGAGCTCTGGGCTGGGGTCCCAGACCCCCCTGCCCAGGTCCCTGACCCTCCAGGGCAACCAAAGGAATGCCCTGGACTCCAACAAAAAGACTGTTGGGACAGAGGGTTGAAGAGTTGGTTGTTCTATTCTTACTTGAGCCATGGAAATGAACTCTATATTTAGGTCATTCTTTTAAATCATGGGAAAGATATGCATTTGTGGAGATGATTGTTTTAATTTGTGTGTGGTTTTGAGCAAAGGTGTTTGTGATGAACTAAGTAGTATCCTATAAGATGCTTGAACAGAGATAAAGATGAGAAGCCCCCTGCACCAGTGAAGAAGTGAGATGATATCTCTGTACCTTGAGGTGAAGAATCCTTTGCTTTGGAGTTATTCATCTTTAAAAGTGACACCCCAGTATGCAAAAGTCTAAGACCCATGACCCATAAGCAGCTTGGGAAACGGCTCCTGGGAGGGTCACAAAGGCAGGTTTCTCTGGGCGGTTGTTTTTGTGACAGTTTAAAACCCACAAGAGAACTGTTCTAAGTTGTCAGTGGGATCCATGACTCTAGAAGAGACTCTTCTCCTAATGAATTGATGAAAGACTCTTGTCAGATAGTGAAACTGACTGAAAATGACAAGTTTTGTCTCTTTATGTTGTTTTGTAAGAAAGTGAACAGTTTGTAAGGGGAGGGAAAAGTGTTTTTGAAGTTTCATTCCATTTTAGGTTTTTTTTCCAACTTTCTTTTTTTTCCTATTTTTTTAGTGTATGTTAATAAACTATTTGTTAATTTTAAGGTTGAGCCTGCTTTGTTTTTCTCCTAGTCTCTCTCCCACAAAAAGAGTAATTACCAAGACCAAAATTTAGTGAACGTGAAACCACTACATTAATTGGTGCTTCTGCCCGGTTTGAAATTAAAACTATGACAGTGTGTTCAGCTGGGGAAGGGTCTGGATGAGAAACCACACGAGGGGCAGCTGAGGGCACTTGGTGTGTTCATCTGGGGCAGGGAAGACTGAGGTCAGAGCCCCCCAAGGACTGCAGCTCCCATCTCTGCTCTGGGACAGGGACAGCATCCAGGGAATGGCTGGAGCCGGGCCCAGGGGAGGTCAGGTTCTAGAGAATTTAAACTCTGATGATTAAATTCCAAGTTAAGATGAGTAAATGCATTGGGATCCTTTAGCACTAAATCACAGTGGTGTTGTTTAGATGCTGAAAAGATAAACCAAAAAATCACTAATTTAGTATAATTTCCAATATTATTGTAGGTGTCAGACTTTTAATATCTTTTGACATACACTTTTTAAGTGTTTTACCTGTGCATTTATAAATTTCTCTTTTGCTTTAAAAAAAGCAGAACTAGGTATTTGATATTTAGAATCCTTGTAATTGTTCTTGGAATTTTTCTTCGGATGAGGATTTTGGCATGGATGATACTTTGTGAAACAGTCCCAGGTCTGGATCTCATTCATCACAGATCTTGAAAAGAATTGTGCCTTGGCTTCCAAATAGGGCCATGGAATTTTGCAAAGGATGAATTGGAACTATAAAGTGTATGTATATTTAAATATAGGTTCTTTTAAATATGCAGAGCTTCCATAAGAATCAGGTTTGTAAACACTGCATTCATTGTAAGTGTAAATTTAATATCTGTTATAGGTAATGCGTCATAGAATAACAGAATCCCAGAATGGTTTGGGTTGGAAGGGACCTTAAATTCCATCCAGAGCCATGGGTAGGGGCACCTTCCACTGTCCCAGGCTGCTCCAAGCCCCAGTGTCCAACCTGGCCTGGGGCACTGCCAGGGGATGCAGGGGCAGCCACAGCTGCTCTGGGCACCCTGTGCCAGGGCCTCACCTTTATATTATGTTGTTTTTAAATATACCGGAATCTGCCAAATAAACTGATTTCCTTGAATTAATTCTGTCCAGATCAGGCATAAATGGAAGCCAGAGTTACTCCTGTATATTTATTTTTTGTAGCTGGCAGATGTTTGTCCTTGCAGAGTTTGCAGTGGGGTGCTCACCACAGACCCTCCATCTGAAGCTGGGCTTTGGGCAGAGAAGCAGCACAAGGGTGAGGGGGGAGCACGCAGGGTCCTCCACCGCCTGGTGGTTTTGAGAGGTTTTGTCTGTCTGATCTGGATGCCTGCAGTCCTGAGAAGGTGTTTATGAGCTGTGCTCTGTCCTGCTGCACCTCAGAGCTACTCCTGGTGAGCAGGGTGAAGCTCACATACATTTGTCACGTTCAGGGCTTGTCATGGGGCTGGAGTGTGGTTACTGCAGCCAGAGTTTGCTTTAGATGTGGTGCTGGGATTATAATGTGCAGTATTGGGTTGTATTAAAGTAACTGAGCTCGTATTAGCAAAGCCTGGCAGTTCTGAAATGGAGCCTTTAGATTTACACCATCTTTTGCCTTGGGCCTGACCTAAATCTCAGGCATTTAGGGACAAGAAATGAATGAAGTCTTGTCTCTGTTCAGACCAAATTCCTGGCCTGTGCTGAGCACACCATTAAACGGAGCCAGCAGTGGTCGTGTCTTTGCCTGAGACTGTCATAAATTGCATTTATTAATGGCAGATTACATCAACTTCAGCCAAGTCTTTATCAGCACTTAGGCCAGACACCAGATAAACAGTTGGCTGCAAGTCTGTGCTCTAATAAAATTGCACATGAACCTTGAACTCAGTGTTGTGGTTTAAACACTCTAAGAAATGAGCCGGTAGCTCAGCAGTGTCAAGTGGACCCTCCATGAAGCCCAAGCAAGGCTGCCGTGACACATTTGCTGAGGGTCCCACCCTTGGCTCTCCGTGGGACTGTCCTGGCTCCTGCCCCAGCCCCCAGTGTCCCTGCAGGATGAGGATGAGCCGAGCTGGGGCTGCCCAGAGCCCACATGTGTCCCCTGCACTTGGCTGTGCCTCACACTTTATTCCTCGGGACGAGTTTCCCTTCCCATCTGGCCTGCCATTCCCCCTCAGCAGAGCTGGCCCTTTGCTGCCAGCTGCACTCCAGGAAATTCCCCACTGCTGGGAAGAGATTCCCTGCTCAGGACATGCAGGGACTGCGCTCCCAAATTAAAGCAAAGTGACTACACACGTATGTCATGTTTGCTAGGGGGGCTGGAGCAGCTCTGCCAAAGTCAGGGAGAGCACTGCAGTTTTCCGAAGTTGTTTGTTTGGGGTGTTTTTTACCAAGTCTTTGAAATCCTTTTTGACATCTGCTCTTTATTACACTACAATGTAACTGTTCGTTTTGGAAAAGAGACATTTTCATTATTCATTTCTAAGTTAACAGACACATTTCCAAGTGTCTGCAATAACTGTGAGGGCTTTGCTTTCAGGTGATTTGGCCGTACAGCTGAGTCCAACTCCAACAGCATTTTCTGTTCCATGTCTGCATTTACCTTGGTCACAACTGAAACCAGGTTTTTATCAGAGGGCCAGGTTTGGTTTTCATTAAATAAATAGTTTGACTCTGTCTGAATGAGTGACGTGAAACTCTGGGAGGAAATCTGAACCTCGCAGCCCCTCGCATCCCATCTTCATCAGCAAGAAACCTCGTGTTTGTCCTTTGTAGGAACAACATTGTTGCTTTTCCCTTTCCCATCCCAGGGATCACACTGAGCTCTTCTTCTCTTACATCCAAGTCAAAAAGGATGTAAACTTTGTGGGATTTTAAAGCAGAAGTAATATGTAAGGATATTAAGGCAGAGGGATGGAGCACCGAAAAGCTGACCTCTGTTTCCCCTTGGATGCCAGACTGCATTCCCTGTCTTTGTGTTTCTGGAACAGCAGCTCAGGGCTGGGGCTGCTCTCTGGGAGCAGGGTGCTGTGAGGGCAGTGGGCTCCTGTCCTGTCCTGAGTCTCCTGTATTTACTGCAACACCCATCAGTATTTGCACACCAGAGAAAGCAATTCAGGCACCTATTTTTGATTTTTACTGTGCTTGACTCCAAAGTTAAGGCTACATCAAACTGAGTTTAAAGCCTGTAGCACATCTGCAGGTTTAAGGGATAGCAAAGCCAGTGTTGTACTCTGAGGAGTAACTCCACAGTCTGAGTTGTTGATGTCATTTAACACAATTGCAGCTCATTGTGATGTTGATATCATAGAACATTCACTTTTGTTTTTTGTTTTTTTTCCCCCCCACAAATAAAATGGTACTGTTCAGCTTCTGGAGAAAAGAACTGTCAAAGGTGTTGTTTGGCAGTCATGGAGGGAGAGGAGTGGGGGAGAAAGATATGTCCTGGAGGGGTGCTCTGGTGGGCTCCAGCATTTAAACAAGCTTCTTAGATACATAGATAGGGCCATTTTCAATATTAAACGGCTCTGTGAAATGGTTTTCCTGCAGGGCAGTAGGAAACTGAGAGAACCCCCCCTGACCTGGAACTGGGAGTTCTTCCAGAGGCAAAATTAGTGACTTTAGGAGACTCCCACTGTGCTCAAAGTTTGCCTCTGAGGACTAAGAGGTGAGCCTTGTCAGAAATCCCGGAAGATGTCTGGGAAAAGGCTTTAGGTGATTTGTGACTAGGTACAAATCTCCAGTGGGAAAAGAGCCTCTCCAGTAGGCTGGGTGTCTTAGGGTGTCTTAGTTCTTCCTAGAACAAGGATTACCAATCAAATGCAATTTTAATTTTTTATTTTAGAAGTGTAAAAATAGTCTAAGTTGTCCAGAACCCTAAAACTACTTTGAAAAACATATAACTCTTGTGGGAAAATGGAACAAATATTCAGGGAATTCTTTCTATGAAAAATATTCTGAAATCTTGAGAAAAAAAAAAAAATGAACATACTAGATGGTCTCAGGAGCTGGCTGCAGCCTGCCCAGCCCTGGCTGTGCCCAAACAAGGAGCTCTGCCAGTGCTGGTGGTACCACACAGGCACCAGAGCTGAAGCCCAATGGTGTTGCTGACGCCCATCCTGTCTAGGAGGGACTCACCTTCACTCCTGGCCTGACACTATTGCAACAACCTTCAGAGACCCAGCGTCCTGTTCTGGTTGGTGGCTGCACGTCCACAACAACAAACGGGTAGGTCCGCTGTGGCAGGGACGTTGAAAACTGGCTTGAGGCTCCACGATGACAGGACTCTCCAGCTGAAGCCCTTGGCTGGTCGTGTGGAGCTGCAGCAGGGGCACTGTGGAGAGAGGAGTGTCTGAGACCCCAGCTGCGGTGGCACACAGGGTCCCTCCTGCACAGCAGGGCGCAGAGCTGGCACGGCTCCCCAGCACGGCCGGAGCTGCTGGCACACCTTGGCCCAGCTGCACAGCTGCCCCTCGAGGCCCCGGCGAGCAGGGGATGGCTCTGGGCAGGGTCCCTGGCCAGGAGCGGGCCCCAGAGCGCCTCTGCCTTGCCAGGCCAAGCTGGTCCCTGTTCTTTCTCTTCCCCACCTTGCTTTGCCTCTGCCCGCTGCTGCTGGGGCTGCTCTTGGCCAGGCAGCCTCCGTGGGAGCCAGCAGTGGCTGCAGCCCCAGCGGGCTCCCCAGCACAAGGCGCAGCAATTAAGAGCCCAAGTAAAGCACTGGGCAGGAGCGGAACCCTCAGCAGAGTTATTTGGACAAGCACTGACTATCCACAACTCCATAGCAACCTCCCAGGGAATGTTTCCTGCCTACAGCAGACTTTCAAAAGAAGCTGTTTGAGGGAAAGATGAACAAAACACTCACGATTTTCTCTTCCAGTGATAGAAGATTCCAACACAGCACAACATGAAGACAAGCACCAAACAAAGCATGCCTGCCATCAACTCTAGCAAACAGCGTGTTTCCCAACAGCAACCACTTCCAATGCTCTTCTGGGAATGGGGAACACGCCCTGTGGTGCCGGCTGCATCTGTGGGAGCAATGGGGAGCATGAGCCCGGGCTGTGCCCCACTCCTGAGCTGGCAGCATGGTGGACAGGGCCAGGACATTCTCAGTTTCCCCCAGAGCTGGGCCCTGCAGGCACCTTGCTGCCCCTGGGCACAGGCTGTGCTCCCCAACAAAGCCCAGAGGGCTGTGAGGAGAGCCCGGGGGCAACGCAGCTCTTTGGGCAGTGGCTCCTTCGAGGGAGACGGGCCAAGGCCGTCCCTGAGCAGCCACTGCCACCCCCGACCCTCCCTGCCCTGGGACAGCTCTGCCAGCCCGAGGGGACGGAGTCAGGCCCTGTCAGGACCCAGCGCAGCCCCTGCCCAGCCGGGAGCCAGGGCTGGCTCTGGCCCTGGGCTCGCGGCAGGGCTCCCGCTCGGGGCTGCTCCTGTGCCTTGGGCCTCTGGGCGCTCAGGGCCAGCTCCGGGAGCAGCTGCAGCGGGAGGCACCTCGGGCACCAGTCCCGTTTCCCAGGGGCTGTCAGCGAGCTCCACAGGCCTCAAAGCCGAGGTGCCTCCAGCTTTGGCTGCTGCGGGGCCCTGCAAGGCTGGGAGCTGGGGGAAGAGCTGCTGCCACACAGCCCCAGAGAGGGCTGAGCCTGGCACAGCAATTACCTGCTCTGGCTTTGTCTGCATCTGTGACTGTGTTTGTGTCTGCCATCTCCTTCCTTTCTGCAGCAGAGGCTGCCACCGAGCTGCTGCTTCCTCCGGGAAGTTCCTCCTTCTGCACAGACTTTTGGTCCAACACTTTGAGAAAGGAAGGGGCACAGCTGGATTAGATGGAAACATTCAACATGGAGGAGTGGGCATCCACAGGAGGCAATGCTTGTCAGAGACATTGATAAGCATCAGGAAAAGGCAGAAACTCTGGGGGCTGGGCCAGAGCCCTCCCTCCTCCAAAGAGGTGCCCCACTTGGGCTGCTGGGACACAGGGAAAGGGCAGGGGCTCTCAGGGTGTGCATGGCCCGTGGGGCAGTTTGGGCTCCGTGTCAGCTGATGCCAAATGCCTTCCTGCAGAGCCTGGGGAGAAGCTGCAGCCAGGCCAGGCTGGGAAACAGCCCTGCAGGGTGGGAAAGCAGCAGTAGGGCAGCCGGGCTGCTGTGGATCCCTTCCTGCTGTGCTGGGCCCGGCGTGTCCAGATGTGCAGAGAAAGGCCCTGGGTGCTGAGCCTCAGGAGAAGGCTCAGGGACAAGCACCCACCATGCCCTTTGTGCAGTTCCTCCACGATTTGTTTCCTGCTGTTCTTTGCCTCAAGCGATTCCTTCTGTCCTGTGGGTTTCTTCTTCCTTGTCGGAGGACCTTAGAGCAAAGAGTTTCCATTTTACCAGGAATGTATCCCACAAAGCCAGTGCTCAGCCTGTGGGGTCAGCAGGGACACACTACTCACCCCTGAGAAGGGAGCTGGGCTTCTGTGCAGCAACCAGCGCAGGAGCTGGAGAATTCCTCCCTGCAGACACATCTGTAACTCAACAGGCACAGACGCTTCTGTCACCTCTGCTGATGTGCACAGGCAGCACTGAGACGCAGGAGCAGGGAGGGGATCGTGCAGGGCGAGGGCACACACGGGCACGGCTCTGTCCTGGCACTGCAGCGATGGCCCCTGGCCGAGCTGTGGCCTCTGAGCTGGCAGCTCACTCAGGGAAAAGGCCTTGACCTACCCTCAACATCTCCCAGAGGCTCCTTCTTGGATGTGGGCTGGAAAGCCAGATCACCTTCAACCACAGGCTTGGCTGCAAAAAAAGGCAGGACAGAAGAGATCCCATGGAGCTCCTGTAGGAGATCCTAAGGCTCCCTGGGGCTGGCAAAGGAGCAGCACAAGGCACAGCCCTGGGGCACAGCCCTGGGCCTGGCCCCTTCCCTCTCTGCTCTTCTCTGTGTCTGCACAGAGCACACAGAAGGACACCCTGGCACTGCACACAGGAAGAGCAGTGGCAGCTAAATGCTCCTTCCTCCCACTGACAGCCATCCTGGGGATCACTCAGGGCTCCAGAAGGGAGTAGGGCAAGGTTTCCAGAACTTTTCCGCCGTGAGATCATGTTAAGGGAAATGGCACATGGGTGAGCTCTTGCCACACTGACAGGGATTATTGTGACAGGAAAGGCACACTGAGAACTTGCCTTCAGCATCCTCCAAGGATTTAAAGTGGTTATGAGCAACGGCTTCCGGATAATCCATGTTCTGATTCCAGTCTAGAAGTGAGCAGAGATGAGAACCATTTCCATGTGTGCTGGGATCCCCCTCTGCCTTAGGGAACTGGGCACTGCCAGGGGGTCGGGGAAGGCCGTGGGAGGCCGATGTCCATGGACAGGGCCAAAGCTGCCCAGGGGCCTGGGGAGCTCTGGGCTGGCTCTGCTCACTCTCCACACTCTTTGCAGACCCTGTGCAACATCCCTGCAGGGGTGGCTGGAGCAGCCCAGGGCCCCTGGGGCTCTCTCATTTCCACAGAGGAAACCCTCCCTAAAGCCCTGGGCAAAACCATCCCCACGGCTTCCCGGGGAGAAGGGAGCACTGTCCTGGGAAAGGGGATCCAGGCTGCTGGCTCACCTGCTCCCTGCGCTCGCCATGGAGCAGCCTGGGCAGTCCTGGCAGGCAGGGCCACAGCCAGGAGGAGCAGGCGCAGAGCAAGGGCCATGGTGCCTGGCCCTGTGTCAGTCCTGCTGCTCTTGCTGCAACCACTGTCTTCACAACGCTACCAAATGTCAGCACCGCTGCTGCCACCGCCGATGCTGCCGCTGCAGTTGTGGTCAAGGACCAACTGCTGGGTCGTTGTGGTGCTGTGCAACCACGGGGCTCTGGGACCTCTGGGACCTCAGAGCCTGCTGTGACCTCAGAGCCCTGCTCTGACCTCAGAGCACTGCTGTGACCTCAGAGCCCTGCTGTGACCTCAGAGCCTGCTGTGACCTCAGAGCACTGCTGTGACCTCAGAGCCTGCTGTGACCTCAGAGCCTGCTGTGACCTCAGAGCACTGCTGTGACCTCAGAGCCCTGCTGTGACCTCAGAGCACTGCTCTGACCTCAGAGCCTGCTGTGACCTCAGAGCACTGCTGCGACCTCAGAGCACTGCTGTGACCTCAGAGCCTGCTGTGACCTCAGAGCACTGCTGTGCCCTCAGAGCACTGCTGTGACCTCATGGCCTTTGCTGTATCCCCAGAGTGTACCCCCATCTGTACTAATGGACTGCCTTGATTGTAAATGTTTGTCTTCATGAAATGGCCATGGCTGAACAAAACCTTTGTTTTGCCTGCTGACATTGCTGCTCAGGCTGTGCCCCTGGAGATGCTCTTGATGGCTTGCTCTTTTTGGGGCCCTGCCACTGGAGGAGGTGCAGGCCCAGGTGATCCCAGTGAAGGAAATGTGCCCTCAGCCCAGGGACGCTCAGTATGGGCTCCCCCAGCCCCTTGGGGCCCCACCGCTGGTCACAGCAGCCCCTGCCTGGCTCCTGCCTGCTCACACCATGCTGGCCCTGCACACAGCTTGCTCTGCAAAGGGCTCCCAGAGCAGCTGCGACCATTGGGTCACTCCTGTCTCTATACTGACAGCTTTATACACAACAGCTTGCTGTCCTGTGGGCCTCGTAATGGAAAGAAAACACTCTGCTCCACTGCTGTTTGCTTTCTTTTCCTGGTCCTTGGCTGCAGGGACAGTGGAGGGGGGGTCTGCAGCCCCCGGGGCTGCTGCTCCCTGGCTATTGCCTGAGGCATTCCTCTCAGCTGGGGTGAGAGAGCCCTGCAGGGCTGGTGCCCAGCCTGCAGCAAGCAGCACTGCTACTGCTGCTGAGACACCCGCTTTGGGCCTCTCTCCCTGGCAGTCTGTGCTCTCCTGCTCTCCCTGGCCCAGCGTGAGGCTGGGCTGGCTCAGGGTATGTGTCTGCTGAAGCCAAACTCCTCCTGCTCACCTTGCAGTGCCGAGAGAATTGAGAATCCCTGCATGTGGCTGCTGCTTCCCAAGGAGGCTCCTGGTGCAGGCACTGCTGCAGCATCCCTCCTGGTCTTGTGTTTGGGGGGTGGGATCCCAGCCCAGGGCTCTGCTGTGACACTGGGGACCCTGGCTAACTCCAGGATCTCTCCCAGGTCTCCTTCCTGAGCTTCATCCCATGGCTCAGCCCCAAGGGCCAGATGGGTATCAGGAATTTCACAGCCTACCACTGGTGACTCATAGTCAGAAAAACTTCAGCTGTGTTTCAAAATACCAGAGGCTGTGTTGTTTCCTTCCCACTGCGGATTTTCCATCTCCCCAGCCTCAGCCCCCCGCAGCCTGCCTGGATGTCCTCCCGTGCCACTTCTGCAGTCCCCCTCGTCCAGGTCCCCCTGGTTCCGTGGGCAGCTCTTTAGGCCACTGAGGCCCCGTTCCTCCTTTTTTTGGGAGCACGACTGAGTGAGAGATGATTCGGGGACTCAGCACCAAGACCTCCAGCAGCAGCGGTCGGTTCCGAGCGCACTTGGTGGCCGCGGGCAGTTGCCCACGGCTCTGGCAGGGATGTGGAGGGGAGGCCACGCAGGGGAGCAGCCCCCACGCCCCAGCCCTGCCCAGCCTGCAGCCCCTGGGTGTGGAGCAGCAGGTCCTGGCATGACAGAGGCAGCGGCTGGGCAGCGCAGCACACATTGCACACATCTGCTACAGGGATATGTTTGCAATATTGTGTATACATGCACTCCAAAATAAAAAAAAAATGGCCAAGTGTGGCTTAATTTCAGAGGCATTGGGGAGGAATTATTACCACTGCTTTCCTGTCTCATTTTTGGAATATTAGAGATATTTAATACTTAATAAAAACAATTTCTTAGCCTGGAAAGGGAGTTTTGCAATCACAAGGGTTCTTGCTTCACTCCAGGAAAAGCGTAATTCAGTGTACCAGGCAGATTTTTTCTTAACACATTGCTAATGTTCTCATGCTGCCACTCATTCATAGAGATGGAATAATTTCTCACTGTTTATGTTTGCTTTTTGTTTGGAAACAATAGGAGAAAAAATGTGCCCCCTGTGAAGACTTGGTTAATCTGGGTCAGTTCTTCTTTCAGTTGCAGAAGCTGAGGGAGGAATTCACAGTGGTTTTCCCAGGCAGAATCTGATGCTGGTGCTTGTGCCGTTGGGGTCTGGAGAGGGCTCTTTCCTAGCACAACTCACCATGCTGAGCTGCTGGGCATATCTGATTTGTTTTATCGTTTTTACTGACTAAGAGCAGCCAGGAATCGTCTAGCAGAGCCTAAAACAGATCTGTTGGTTCCTCTGAGTCAGCTCAAATTGTGGTTGTTCAGCCTGGAGAAAAGGAGGCTCAGGGAGAACCTTCTGGCTCTCCACAACTCCCTGACAGGAGGGTGGAGCCGTGGGGCTCTGATCCCCAAAAACAAGGGACAAGACAAGAGGAAATGGCCTCAACTTGCAAATTAAATTTGGCCTCAGATTTGGAAATGTCCTTACTGTTTATTACAAAAGGTCAAGTGTACAAACACCGGCAGCTGCAGCCGAGCTGAAGGATGCTGTGGTTACACCAGGCAGTGCCCCACTCTGCTGCTGGGAGTCTCTAGCCCCACACAGAGATTGATCAGGTTTCAAGAGACAGCAGGAGGCTCCTTTTTTCTTGATGCTTCTTAAAAATTCCTCCCCTCTTCCCACTAAACGTACTAGCACTGTTGGATGCAGCTTCCAGCAGCAGGATTTCACCTTCTGCCGAGCTCGCAGGGCCCCGCAGGAGGGACGCCTGTGAGCCCGGGGACTTGCACTCTTTGCAGTCATGTCCCAGGACACTCCTGGCACTGCTAACACGTTTTCCCTCTGCAGTTTGCAGTAATAGCAGCATCCAAGCTCTTGCAAAGGATGGGTTTAGCCCCGGTGAGCTTCCAAGGACTCCTCCCTTGAAGCGGCAGATGCATCAGGCTCTGAAGTGTCCCTGTACCCTCCGAGTTTCAGAAGGAGTTTGGAAGACAGGCAACCTTCCCCTAACCATCCCAAAGAGCAGAGAAAATGCCCTCCATCCCCCTTTCCCGGAGCCGGGAGGTGGAAAGGAGGAGGCTGGAATGGCAGTGAAGGGCCGGTTTGTGGCTGTCCCACTTCCAGCAGTTTCTGCCGTCCCCCACTGGCCTTGCGGGAGCTCTGCAGCTTCTACCCGCGAGAACAGCCCCTGCAAAAACCCTCTTCCCCCGTGCAGAACTCAGAAGGAATGCACAATCTCTCCCCTTCCCAGAAAGCAGGCTGCGTGAGTGTGTTTGCACATGTGCGCACGCCAAGTTTTAGCCCAAGGAGAGTTTTATACCTGACTTACAACCCACTGAAAGAATTTTATTATGGAAGCAGTGACATAGCTTGATAGTAATGCACACACACCACTGCAGTGCCAGGGGTTTATAAGGCTTTGATGAGGTGTGTGTACAGCAGGTCACATCCCCAGCACAGGCAGAGCTGGCAGTACCTGGCTGGGAGCCTTCCAGCAAGGGACTGGTGGCCCCAGGGTGTCTGGCAGCGCTCTGGAGGTGGCTCCTCACACAGCAGACCTGGGAAAGGGACAAGGACACGAGTTCAAATAGCTCACGGTCGGCAGGAGTTCCTTCACATGAGAAATCCTTCTCCTTATTTCTGACGGGCACCAACAAAACCAATTTTGTGGGCGCAGCTATTGATCAGCTTCAGGTGAGTTCAAGGCAGAACTCCTCCTCCAAGACCTGGCGAGGATTATCTGCTCTGTAGTGTGCCCACTGGCATCAGAGCCTTGTAGCAGTGGGTTTCTGCTGCCATGGGCCGTGAAATGAGATGTCCTGGCTGGTGCTGTCGTGTTTGAAGGAGCTGGGACACCTCTGAACAGCCAGGTAACTCTGGAGCATCCCTGGGGACCAGGGATTAATTAGAATATAAAATTTCATCGACAATGGTCTTGCATTAATGCTGCTAAGAGGATAAAATCTTCCATTACCCTGTGGTTTCTGAGGGTGCAGTCATGGCTAAAGCTGGGCTGGAGGCAAGAAAGAGAAATTTTGGCCAATTGGTCTCTAATTCATGCGTGGGTGGCATTCAGCACCCAGTTTGCTTTGCCGAAAAAGTAGAGGTGAGGGGCTATTGTAAAAAAAAATGTGTTTGTGCTACAGCACTTGATTCCAAAATTTTCCTAGAAAAGAACAAATACGCCTTTATAAAAACATTACAAAGTGGTTTCTATTGCCCATCCCTCTCTTGTGTGAGAAGCTGCCTGGAGAGCAATTCTTGTCCAGCTGATGTTCTGAAGGGATTGATTCACAAGCTATGACACAAATGCAGTAGGAGCAAAACAGCAGCTTCTATTTAGAGAGTCACTGCATCACCAAGGCTGGAAAGGATCTCCAAGGTCAGAGAGTCCAATCTTTTGACCTGATCTGCACTTAGCTGATCTGCAGGGATCTCTGCGCTGCCATTTTTACTGAGTTCACCTATGGAGTTTATGGGGTGAGCACAGGAAACAGAGCCCAGATTTGACACATGAACAAAATCTGTGGGATTTAAAGCTCTCCACGGACCTTGGGTCATCTGTGCAGCTGCTCAGCTCTTACCTGGGACAGCTGCTGTGAACAGCCTGGAGACACAGGATTGTAGCCTCCAAAGAGCCCTGGTGCTCTGACTCCCTCCTCTGTGTGTCAGAGGGCCCACAAGATCAGCTCTCTGCTGCAGGGAGCTGGCAATCCATTGTTTAGCACTTTCCTGGCAGTGCAAGAGGTAAGAGCAGGAGAGGTGGAGAGCAAAGCCCAGCGTCATCATTTCTAGTAAGATCAGATGAAAACACCGAGGAATTCTTTTGTTTAACATGAGACTAGGAAGCAGTTTTAATATTCAATATGATTAATTTACAGCAAGTTCTAAGTAGATTAATTACACATACATCGTGTTTCTTTTCCCAGATGCTCGTTTATCCATACAACTCTGCGAACCACCGATGAGAGCAGCATTCCCAGTGCTCTGATCATATTCTCTGGTGTTCCCAGGCTCAGGCTGCTCAGCTGAACGATGGACGGGCTGTGCAGCAGCTGAGCACAGCCATAACAGCCTGTGGATCAATAAAGCATCCTGCAGGAAAGCCTGGGGCTCCTGTGCCACAGGAGTTTCAGAGCAGAACTTCCAGTAAATCGGTGTTTCCTCGCTTCCAGTCATTTCCTCCTGGCTCTTAAATGACAGCCAGGGGATGAGGTTGGTTGTGGCCTGGTTTATCTGCAGCTCCAAAACAACACATCACCCCACGGTCCTGTGAGGGAAGCTTTTGGCATCTTCCCAGTCATTAGCTTTTCTCAGTTATTAATCTGAGGGTTGCTTAATTGCCAAGCCTCCTACTTTTCGATAATGTGGGGAGGTGTGAGGGAAGTGCTGTTCAGACACAAACTGGTCACTTCTCAGCTTCCAAGGGCAAAGAGAAATTCTCTCCTTGTTCCTTCTCTTGGGCTATGGTGACACCGAGGGCTCCTGCTGAGCTCTTGCCAAGGCTGCAGGCAGGGCACAGCCCTTTCCCAGCTCCTCCTGGGCAGCAGGAGCACTGTGGGACTGCTTTTGAGAGCTGTCTCCTGAGAGGAGTGTGTCAGTGTGTGCAGGAGGAGCCTGTGGTGGATTCTGTGGCTCATGTTTCTGCAGATGTTTACTGCAGCCTGCTGCAGAGTGAGGCAGCTCCTGATGTCTATGGAACCAGCTGCTTGGCTGGCAGGGTGGGCAGGCCCTGGCACAGGTGCCCAGAGCAGCTGTGGCTGCCCCTGGATCCCTGGAAGTGTCCCAGGCCAGGTTGGACACTGGGGCTTGGAGCAGCCTGGGACAGTGGAAGGTGTCCCTGCCATGGCAGGAGAGGGACTGCATGGGCTCTGAGGTCCCTTCCCACCAAACCAGTCTGTGATTCTGTGATTATTCTGTCTTTATTTTCACTTGTGAACAGATTCCAAGTCTACAGCGGTATCAATGCCTGCATCACGCACACAGGGCTGCTCCATGGTGAGCTCACAGTCCTGCTGTCCTTTCTCCAGGAACTATAAACACCAGGCTTATCTCAAGTTTTCTCTTTTCATTCTATATTTTTAGAATTCATTCTCTCACCCCTCAAAATCTTGCCTAATTGTCAGTCCTGGAATAAGCCCCTTCCTTTCTGGTGTGGTGGGAATATGCAGGATTTCTGCTGGCTGCCTTCATGCCTGTAGGTTTTGGGCTCAATGAGCTTATGCAGAGCTGTGCTCGTGCTGGAAGTTACACTTTGTCTTTACAGAGTCCGCAAGATGAGCAAGGAGGATTTTAAGCTCCTCACAGCAGAAGCTGTGTCCATTTGGCACCTTCTGCCATTCCAAGGCAGACTGTGAAATCTCCAGGACAGTTTGATGATGCAGCGTTAAAACAACCTTCTGCCTGTGCTGGTAACCTGCCATGGCTTGGCTGAACTACCTGGAGCTAAAGAGCCACATATGCATTTGCATTTTCAGAGGGAGTTTTCTGTGCAGTCTGAATGCACTTTTTTAGTGACAGCAGCCTATTGGACACTGCCTTGGCTCACCTGGAGCACTCTTGGCTTTCACCGGGTGTCCACGTTCACATTGTGGCTGTTGAGAAGTTACCAGAGAAGCTGCTCCATGTTTTCCAAGACGCTGTTTTGAATTCTCCACTAAATGCTAATCAGATCTCTGCTGTGCTGCCTTTTTTGGCGAGGTTTCAAATGGTTTGGTTTTGTGCTATGATGAATTTTAATAATTGCTATAAATGTACGCTCTTAGTCAAAATGAAGGAGAAAGAAACCCAATTATTAAACTAGACTGCTGTGACTGGAATCTATAGCTGATATATTAAAGACCAACTGTCATGCTTAATAATTAACTCAACCCACTGACAATGCTGGAAAAGAAAATGAACATTAATAATGAGTTAACTGATCATTATTTCTTCTCCCTCCTGCCATTAGGACAATATCTTGCAGTATATCAATTAAACAATTTTACATCATATGCACTGTGTGCTTTCGCCAGTGCTTTGCTATGTCCTGCTTTCCCAACACTCTTTTTATGGAATTAATGGATTTTTCTAAGCCTTTCTTTGCTGCCTTGGGCTGTGTAAGCCCTGAGGAATCCAGGACGGGGTGCGAACGTTACTCAAAATGCCCTGTTTGCACCTGAACCAAAGAGGAATGATCCATTCCTACCTGTGAGGGCTTTCTGAGCACTCTGAGGCTTCTGATTCAGGTCCTCACTCAGCACAGCTCACCGTCCTGCTGCAGCCAAAATCTTGGCTTTGCCACGCTGCTCTCTCAGCGGGTTGGGAGACAGAGCTCTGCACAGGGAGGCCCCTGCCCACCCTGAGAGGTGTGCTGATGTCACCTGGAAAGCCCCACCTTTGGTGGAGTGCCTTCATGACCGAGATTTTCCCCAAATGATTTCAGAAGCCTGGGGTTTTCAGTGGTAGATGTTCTTGCAGGGAGGATGGATAGGCTCTCATTAAGCAGTGTCCTCAGTCACAGGTGGGAGCCGCTTCAAGGGACTCATTTGAATTTGGATTTTACCTCTGCATCTCGGCAAGCTCTGCCAACTTCATCTTGCAGTCCTTGCAAAATGCAGGGTTTGGGCTCTGAACCTGCTGATATTTGCAAGGGAGTCTGAGAAGCAGTAGAAACATTGCAGAAATTCAGAGTGCTACCTGAAGTTATCGCAGAGATGATGATTCCCTGTGTGTGTGGCCTTCTGAAATGTTTTGAGGTCTTCAGTGCCCACCAGCACTTGGGATTAGCCAGATCCCTTTGTGCATTTACCTTTCTGTTTGGTTTTGTTTTTTATTTGAGGGGAGCCCAAACTCTCCAAACAGAAACCTGATGTCAATAAGAGCTAATCATATACAGGGCAATGCCCAGAGTGTCCCCAGTGGGCTGGAGGGATTGATTTCTTTTGCCCTTGCTGTTCCTGATGAGAGGGCTGGATTTAGACACAGCTGTGTTTAGGGGATGGCTGGACTTGAAAACACCTTTGTTTCTGTGAAAACACCCATCCTCTGCAAAGGCAGTGTGTGCTTGTGTTATAAATAAATTCTATTCAAATAATCTATGTTTTAGTTACTTAATTGTTAAGTAATTCCATTAAGATTGTTAATGCTAGTTCTGTATAAAGAATTTGCCTTATTCCTGTTTTAATATTGATTTATCACCTTATTTACTTGTTTGTTAATTAAGAATTCACCTTATTACCTGTATCTCTACTCCCATTCGCGGATAGTGTCTGAATATGCAAATAAAAAGAACACTGGAATTCTGGGAACAACTCAAGAACAAGATACTCTGAAAAGCAGAGAACCAAAGTAAAATCCAGGACTGAAGTCGCACTTTAGACTAGTGCAAAAGGTACGGGGGTCCGCCGAAGCAGCTTTATTTAGTCGCCATGACCAGAGAAGGAGTCCCCCATCGCTGGATGTCCCCTCATCAGCGACGCGAAACGGACTCCCCGGCAAGGGGAAAAAGCCCGTGAGGGGTGTGGGAGTCCCCAGCTTTGCTGTGAAGCGAAGGTGTGTGTACCTCCTCCTCCTCCTCCGCATTGCCAAGGGAGCAAGCAGGATCTCCCTCAAGGCCAAGCTGGATAATAAAGAAACATACAAAAGAGCAAGTCTCTGACTCTCTCTCTTTTTTTTTCCAGAACAATTTTTGGGGGCTTGTCCACGGGATCTGGCCACGCCTGAAGAGGGACCGAAGACGGGACGGCCGCTCACTCTTTGGACCTCAGGGACAGCGCCAAAACGGGAGCAGCCTGGGACCGGCAACGAGGAGGAGCGCCGGAGGGTGAGCATTCCAGCGGCGGGTAAAGGAGACGTGCGAGTGGGAGTGTGAGAGAGTCGGGGGCCGGCAGCTCGGACCCCGGAACTGAGTGTGGACCCCTCGGTACTGCGGTTTCGGACCCCCGCGAGGGGGCCGGCCAGGAAAAGGGGGAAGCGAAAGAAACTGGTGAGTGAGGTGTCTCCTTAGGGGCAGAAAGACCCCCCCGGGCGTGCAGGGGAAAACAGAGTGTGAGTGGCACGCATTAGGGGCAGGTCCCCCCCCATAAGGGCTAGAGTAGCCTAGGAGGTGTTAGAATCCCTGGAGGGGCGGGAAAACCGTACCAGGGTTGACGGGGTGTCCCCAGACACTGCGGGTGCCGAGAGCTCATGAGAGTCCCTGCTTCCCAGGACTGAGCCAGACGCACCGGAGAGGGTGTGCTGCCGCGGTCTCAGGGAGGAGGCCGTAAACCCATAGCCCGAGGACACCGGGGTGGGGAGTCAGCTTGGAGGCAAGGCGGGCATCCTGCACACACACACTCATCCCTCTTGCAGAGGCTGCTTCGCTGGGGAGATGTAGTCAAGCCAGTCCTGGTGGAAGGCAAAGGGGTCGGGCCCTGCTCGGGTTGATCCTTGGAAACAAGGAAGGGACACCCCCCAGGTAACCCGTGCAGAGTCTTGACCTCTTACCTCCGTTTAAAAAAGTGAAGAGGGGAACGGTACT
>NW_026690455.1:0-26304 GCF_015227805.2 Hirundo rustica | reverse complement strand
ATCTATAT
This sequence comes from Hirundo rustica, assembly GCF_015227805.2. Classification (NCBI taxonomy): domain Eukaryota; kingdom Metazoa; phylum Chordata; class Aves; order Passeriformes; family Hirundinidae; genus Hirundo; species Hirundo rustica. The sequence continues at coordinate 26,296 of NW_026690455.1, read as the reverse complement.
CTATATCTATATAATAAGATTTTATTCTTGGCATTACATCAGGCAATAAAAGTTTGAGGAAACCCCGTGCCTTACCTTGTGGTAGCACCTGAAGTAAGCAGCTCGTTCATCTGAGAACTTCTCCAGCCTCTTGGGCCCTTTGCTCGACGCTTTTTTGAACACCAGCCAGCATCTCTGGTAAATCTGGAGACACAAAAGAACAGCTTGGCGTCTCCACTGGCCTGGATCTCCCCGGTACTCAGGGAGAAGTCAAACCCTGACTCGGCTGTGGACTCTCCCAAGTTCTGGGAGAGCATCAGCCCGAGCTGGGGAGCTCCACGCCATCGCTTTGGATGGAATTCTGGCGAGTGAGGTGACCCTCAGGGTATTCTGTGAACACAGGAGCAGCAACCGAATTACTGACAATGAGAAAAGCAGATTATTTACTCTGGACAACCCATGCTGTCACTTTGCCCCCAGGGCCCGAGGTGAATTTAAATCCGAGTCGTTTGGGGCAGACCCTGTGGTTTCAAAGCCGCCTTTTCCAACTCTCCAGCCCCTGCCACCATTCCTTGGGATCTCCTGGTGCTCCTGCCTTCAGAGCCGCAGCTCACGCTGCCTGCAGAGAATTCCAGCCTGGCCAACTGCTCCCAGCCCACACTGCATCAGAAATCCCAAAGTAACACCTGCTAGCTTTGAAATAAATCAAAACTGCCACCAAAATTAGCGCCACCTCAAAAGGAAAGCAAAACAAGAACCATGATCAGACGGGCCGTCAGCGAGTTGTTCACAGCACAAATTCAGCGATCACAACACCCCACTGCCCCCGAAGGCAGCTCCCAACAGAAAATAAATCCATCCTCTGACCCCTAATGGGCCAAAAAAGTCTTTCTGTCCACTGAAAGTAGCCATAACTCCCTTGCTGAACCCAAAGAAAGGTTGTCAACTGACTGGCTGGGCTCTTTTTCACCAGTTTTTAGCTGTTTCTCCCAGCTTTATCATTTTTTTCCCACCCCATCTCACACAGGGACCCTCACACTCATGTGGCTGCAGGAGCATTTAGGTCACGGCCAGGCTGCTGAAAAATCCAGCTCAAAGTGGATTTCCTTTTTTTTTTTTCAGGATTATTTTCCCATTTCCCGTCTTTTTGGCCACTCAGCCTGTTCCCTTAAGTGCAAGGCTTTGAGCTGAGTTGTTCAGAAATCACCGACCGCAGTGACAGCTGACACCAAAGCCACGATTTAAACCTGCACCTCCTTCTGCTGGGAGAGGCTTTGTGCATCTGCCCTGTGGGATTTTGCTTTGCTGGGCCAACATCTTCTCCTCACACCTGATAAGGAGAAAAAAAAGAAATCTCCAAAACCCCACCCAAAAGAGATGGTGAAAAATTCGAGTATTCAGCCCTTCTGCTTTTCAAACCCTGTTGTTTTAATTTCAGCAGTCAGAAGCTCAGAGAAGAGAAGAATCCTTCAGTAATCGTTTGCTGTTGTATTTATAAACAGACTCAGGGGGATTTACACACAAGAGCCTGGCCAGGGTTACACCCAAGGTGGACCCAAAATGGGCACAAAATGGAACCAAAATGGGCACAAAATGGGCACAAAATGGACAAATGGTCACCAGGTCTCACACTTCTATCAGTTCTGTTCCATTTGCACATTGGTGTTTAATTGTCCAGTTTCATCCCCAGGCTGTGAGCTCCCATCCTTGTTCCTCCCTCCAGCCACCCTTGTCTGTGCTTTGGGCTGAAAGTTGTCCTTGGTGTGCAGCAGGAGCAGGATTTGTTTTGTGTCCCTGCTGTGTGCAGAGAGCTGAGTGACGCTGAGTGTGAGCTCAGAGCTGCACCTGGGCAGCGCAGGACATGGAATACACGGAAGATCAAACTGCAGGCATCACCAGTAGGCTCCAAGCCCTGTCCAACCTGGCCTCGGACACTTCCAGGGATGGATCTGGCTGAGTAAAGTGGAATAAAATTCTTCTGATTTTCTCAGCTTTGGGATTTGAGAGGGAAACTGAAAGCAGGGGTTGCTGTCCTGTGTGATGACCCTGGAGCATCCTGGAAAGGAGGGTGGGAGGGAGACCTGGCAGTCCTCACCTCCAGCTGAGCACAAAATCACCAAGAACTGCAGTTCCAAGTGCCTAAAATGATCTTCCTTATATACAAAGCACAAATCTTTCCACCCTGTAAGCACGGAATAGAATATTCCACAGGATAAAAAACAAAAGGTTTTCATTTGGAAGTTAAAATCTGCATTGCTTTGCTCCAACTCTCATTGTTTTTGTTCAGGAACCAATCTAAAACAAACAAACAAACAAAAAAACCCCATCTGAGAGTGGCCAGACATTGAGAAATCGGAGGGGGGAAGGTTATTTTCCACATCTTGAGGCAGGGGGTGTTCAAATGGCTGCTCTAAAAACTGGGATATGTGGTTTCCACCATGCTCCAGGAAAGCAGAGGTATTTTACTGCTAAAACAAACGATCCCACCCTTGTTTGCTATTTCAGAGGGGCCTGGAGGTCACAAACAGCAGCACAGGGTCTCATCCAGCAAATCTCTCCTCCGGGAACAAGGGAACCTTCAGGGGAAGCTGCCCTGGTTTATTCCTCTGTTGTGTCTTTCTGCACTTTGCCCTAAAACACAGAATTCCGACGAGCTGCATTCGCGGGGACGCTGAACCTGCTGTCAAACAAACACAAACTTCGCCTTCTTCTCAACACAGGAGCTGCCAGTTCTCTCATGCAGCTTGGGATGCCTTCCAGAAGCGCTGGGATATCGCCAGGAATTTGCCTTTTGTGGCCCTGGTAACCTCTAGAAACAGATCAAACATGAAAGGCACAGCACAATGCTCGAGAAATTCCTTGAGTCTCTTCTGAAATTTGCCTTTTTTTTTCCTTTTGTAGGAAAAAATGCTGCCCCTTTGCCCAAGGCTGGCAGGAAGCTCACACCCTGAAGGGTGCAGATGGAAAATCCTTGGGGTATTTTGTTGGACTTTGCTTGGGAGTCTCCAGTGGGCTGGAATTCCAGGTGCAAGGTCCTTCCAGCAGGGAGCTGCTTACACAGGCAACCCGCCAGGGTTTGGGTCTTCATTCTTCTATTTAAGCCAAAAAAACCCAACACTTTGTCACTTCAGAGTCCAAAGGTGAGAAATGAGCCCTGGAATCATTTTCAGTTCAAAGGAAGTCAGTGAGGGGACGGGATGTAGAACTTTGCTCTGCTTGCAGGAGAAGGAAGCTGTGCCAAGAGAGACAGACTGCAGCTCCTGCATCCCATCCCTCCCCTCCGCAGCCGTGTCTGAGGAGCAGATCCCAGCAGGAACCTGTTCCCATGGAGAGCTGCAGAGCTGCTCCCCAGGCAGGAGCTCTGGCTGCCAGCACCTCTGCTCTGTCCCTCACCTGGCCGGGACCGGGGGACCCTGGAGAACACCCCACAAACCATTTAACTGGAATTATGTCCTCCATGAAATTCCGGCTGGCCTCTCCTTTCCCTACCCGTGCCCACACTGGCAGCTTGTTCAGCCCCACCTGACCCTGAAAACCAACAATATCAGCCTGGAACAATTCCAAAGAGACGGATCACTGGAAGGAATCCCACGGCTGACGACGTCTCCAGCTGGAATTGTGTTCAGCAGGACTCCAATGATCCCTGCAGGGCAAAAGCAGCAGCGGGGTTGCCCACGTGCTGTCTGTAGTGCCATTACTGCTGCTGGCACCGGGACCATTCCCCTGTCCCAGAGCACCCATTCCACGTGTGAGGAGCCAGCCACACTCCCCGGGATCAGCTCACAGCGGCTGCATCCAGCGAGGCTGCTTTGCATCCAGCTGTTTCCTTCTCCTGGGCACTAAAGAAAACAACCTCGGTTTGTCCTTCCCTCGCTGAGAGCACATTTGGGGAAGGATAAACCTCCCTAATTCCCCTCCCTCCTTGCCCTCCCTCGGGCTGCGTCTCCACCAACAGTATGTCACAGGAGAGTCGTGCACAGGCGATGGGGCTGCAATCCTGGTCCTGACTGCATTCAGAACGCACAGCCCCACTCATCAAGTTACAAACCCGCCTTTGGCACTGGCCAGGACTCGCTGCGAGGCACAGAGAAATGCCTGGCACACCTCTGGGGATCTGTGCACCTTCAGCTCCTGCTCCTGCAGGTCACAGCAGGCTTCTACTGCTCTGAAACATCAGGAATTTTAGGTCTTTTCCCCATTACCGAGGGGAAATGCCACTCATTTCACCCCACTGATCTTCTGAATTGAAACAAGTGATATTATCACCTGTAAAACAAAATAAAACCCCACCAATATTCATTTCAACAGCCTGAACTCTCCCTGGTATTTCTGACAGCACTTGACGAAGTCAGACAAAAAGATAATGGAACAGTCCATCATCTTCCACGGCACTCCTGGAGCTACACAAACACCAAATTAAGATGTCAGTCTCAGATGAAGATGTCAGTCTCAGGGAGCAGCCCTTGCATCTGTTACTGTCTTTCAATTCTTTCCACAGGCGCTGTAAGATGTTATTTATCCCTGATCTCACTCCAGGGCAATGCCCATGCGCAGCAGCGGGAGAAATTCACACCGGGAAAGGAGCTGATGATGAAAAGGCGTCAGAGCCACCCAAGAGTCAATTTCACCCGGTTTTAATTAGGTTTCCTTTCTCTTTCACTGCCTGGACAATCGTCCCTGACATGCTCATGCAGGGCTGGTGCTGTCACCTCCAGAAATCCCAGAATTTTCTACCAAAGGAAGAGCAAACAGGGAAAAGACAACCAGGATGGGGTCAGGGAAGTGTTTGGGATAAAGGCAAAAGGGTCAGATCTGCTTTCAACTTGTCACAATAAAAATCTTCAGAACAAGGCAGCAAAAGGGTAAGAGGCACGTGTTTAGGAGTCAGTTCAGTGCATGAAAACATTTGGAATGGATTGTTTTACTTCACAAACAAAGCCCATCTTCCAAAGAAGAGCACAGAAGGTAATTTATCTGGAAACAGGCTGGAAAGCACAAAAAAAGCCATTCCTCCTCCTAAAATGGAGCATCAAAACAAGAGTTGCGTGCTCCAAATCATGATCTGTAGAATCTTTTCGGGGAAAAACAGGAATAGTTCTGAGCTTTGTCCTCTTTGGATCTTGGTGGGGGTCTCTGGGAACAGATGATGACCCTCACCTCTCCATGCTGCTCCCACAAGTCAAACACTAAAAGAAACAAAATGTAATTCCCTTACAGGAGCTGCAAAACTTCCTTCTCCCTTCTCCAGAGCCAGGCTGAGCACGCTGATCTGAGGTTACGCAGGGTGACACAAGGTGACAAACAGCAAACCCCTCTCCAACCCCGGGGCTGACCCCATAAAAACCGACCTGGGCTCTCCCCCCAGGAGCGAATCCCATCTGTGCCACACAGAACCCACAGGGCTCGTGCCCCAGTGCCCAGAGGGAGCTGCTCGAGGCTCACCTGGCATTTCCCGGGATCCCTCCCCTCACCAGCTCAGGGAAAACCCCCCAAGGAACGTTCTGGATCCCATCCCTGCTGCCACTGACAAGCTCCAAGCAATGAGAAATCTTAATATCTGTGAATATATTCTAACACCTTATCTAGCCGCTCGCCAGAACTCTGAATTCCCAGCGGGCTTAATATCCCGCAGGTTGAAGTTGGTGCCTGAGAAATCTGTTCAGTCTTTCCCTGGCTCCAACTTCCCCAACTTCCAGACTGAAAGGAGCTGCCTAGGTGAACAGAGTTTTATTAATAAAGCTGCTTCAAATGGAGATTCAGACAACTTTTCCCTTCTCCTTCCCCCTTCCCCCAGCCTTACATCATTCTTCTTTCCCGTTTTCGCAGCTCAGGCTCTAAAATCCCCACACTAACTCGCTGGCACATGTATCCCAGCACCAAATCTCTCCCACCATATGGTTCCAGTCCTGCAGATTGTCTCTCCCCCACTCCACCTCTCCTCCCACAGGGTTTCACAGAAGCAGAGCTGTGCAGAACTCGTCAAAGTACATGTCACTGGCAACGTGCAGCACCAGTCTCCTCAATGAAGCTGCCACAGGACTCGGTTTAATTAAAATCAAGCACGGCGAACCCTGAGAGCTCGAATTCTCTCTGCAGCTTTCCGCAATCAAAACGTTCCTGCTGAGGTGGATGAGTCCTGAGCTTTATGCAGGAGTTTTTCCAGATTTCTAAGAAGTTTTCTTATCTGAAATGAGGGTGTGCAGCCAGCAGGGATGCTCTGCTCCCTGAGGAACACCCCACAGGACAAAACCGCTGGATTTTCCCAGTTCAGCCTTGCACGTGGCCACTGTGCAACAGGGAACCCCTGACCCAACACTCCAATAAATACAGCCAGGCTTTACATGCTCCTCCTTTTGGGTGAAAGTTTAATACTGCCAGCAAATCACTAATCAAAGCAAGGCAGGCAACCCAGAAAACCAAGAACTATTTTTTTTTCACCGAGTTTTTAAATCAATCCAGAAGTACTTGAGCGCTGCTGACACCGCTCCAGCATTTCCTAGGAACAAACGGCTGGCTGCAAAGCTGTGGCGATCTCAGCTCCCTCCTGTCACGGGCTGAAGACTGAATCCCTACAGATCCCTTCCAGGGGCTGGCCAGGAGCGCCCTAATTCAGGGTTTGACACCCCTGACACCACATTCCTTCCCCCTGAAGCAATGAGGATGTCTTGGGCCAGCCAGGCCCATCCAGCGCAGAAACCTGACACACACAGATCCCATTTCTGTCCTCGGCGAGGGTCACCCTAAAGAGGGAACAGTTCCACTGCTGTACTCCCAGCAGGGACATATCCCACCGGAGTCCAGGAGTGGGTGCAGGAAGGGGAAGCTCAGCCTCAACAGGGAGGGCGACACAAGTGCGAGACTGTCTTGGGTTCAATGCAGGATGTGCTCTATTCCCATCTGCTGGAACTGCTTGAGGGGGTGGGTGTGTTCTGTTCATGGGCAGCTGTTAAACCAGCTGTGGCAGTGTTCTTACCCCTTCCAGGACCCATCCCTCATAGCTCTGGGGTTTATCTTCTGTTAAACCAGCTGTGGCAGTGTTCTTATCCCTTCCAGGACCTGTCCCTCATAACTCTGGGGTTCATCTTCTGTTAAACCAGCTGTGGCAGTGTTCTTATCCCTTCCAGGACCTGTCCCTCATAACTCTGGGGTTTATCTTCTGTTAAACCAGCTGTGGCAGTGTTCTTATCCCTTCCAGGACCCATCCCTCATAACTCTGGGGTTTATCTTCTGTTAAACCAGCTGTGGCAGTGTTCTTATCCCTTCCAGGACCTGTCCCTCATAACTCTGGGGTTCATCTTCTGTTAAACCAGCTGTGGCAGTGTTTTCTTTATCCCTTCCAGGACCCCTCCTCCCTGCAGGGATCTCTGCTGCTCCTGGGCCATCCAGGCTCACTGCAGGGCTGAGACAATTCCATCATCCATGGGGAGATGCTGCACCCAGGGGAGGAGCCCGGCATTCCCGGCTGGATCACAGCTGGCCCTGGGAACAGCAGCACAGGCTGTGGGCACGGGATTGCCAGAGAACCCTGGAGCCATCTCAGCACCATGGACCCTTCTGCAGGATCATCTCTGCTCCAGCAGAGCCACAGCTGCCACTGCAGGAGGAATGGATTGGGCTGCTGCCAGCACCCTGACCAACAGGGGTCAGCTCCTGTTCTGACTCTGACCGGGTTTTTGCTTGTTTGTTTTTGTACTACTACATTTTTAATATTTCTAGTAAAGAACTGTTACTCCTATTCCCATATCTTTGCCTGAGAGCCCCTTAATTTCAAAATTATAATATTTTGGAGGGAGGGTGTTTATATTCTCCATTCCAAGGGAAGCTCCAGCCCTCCCTGGCACACACCTGTCTCTCCAAACCAGGACAGACAGGAACCAGCACACACCTCCCACCCTCCACAAAGCCCCAGCTGCCTTTTCCCCTGTACAGCTCTTCGTGCCCACCAGCGCTACGAACCCCTCCACTCCGAAGGTTTGCTCCTGTTTTGATTGTAGTTGGTATTTTTACTTGAGCCAGCCCAACCTAAAAAGAAAGCTCAGGTGTGTTCACATCCACCCACCCCAAAAATGGAAGGACAAGAACAGGCTTTTCCATCAGGGAAACATTTGAGTGATGCGCTCCCCCTCAGAGAGGTCACACCCGTACCACAGAACGAGGCGGGAGATGAAAATCAGGAGCACAAAAATGACTTTTCAGACAGAGAGAGGCCATAAAGCCCTGCTCCATCCACAGATATAAATCCCTCAATCAGCTGAGAGGTGGCTGCAAAAGCACTGAGTGTCCTCCTGTCCGAAACACAGGTGCTGCTGCTCTGGGACAGAATCCCTCCTCCCAAAGCAGATTTTTCCCTGGTTTCAGACCTCGGGGAGGTTGTGCCTCTGCCCTGTCAGCCTCCTGCACGTCACACCAGACCCACACCATCAGCTCAGGGGCTTCTGTCCCTCCCCTGTAAGGATGGAAAGAGCCGGGAAGAGTGAGCTTTCTCCCGAATACATTTGGCTCTGCAGAAGACACATGTGATACAAATGTTGCCATGGAAACTGTTCTATTAAATAATATTCAATTAAACCCGCACGTTTCAAGCGCGCAGGAAGAGTCCGGGTGCAAAACTAATTAGCCTAAATTCAATTTTGGAATTACAAAGTAGGGCCTTGCAGAACTGTCACGTTCCTTTTAAAGGAGGTTTGGATTTGAGCAAGAGCTGCTTCTCCGTGCCCCTGTCACTCCAAACGCGGCGCCTGCACCCCAGTTCCTCAGGAAAGTCATCTCTTGGGGTAATTTGTGGCTCCAAGCTCTGCTCCCAGTTCCCTTGGAGATGGAATTACCACAGCATTGACATTAGAGAGTCGAAGGCAGGAGCTGCACTCAGCCTGGAGAGACAATGCTCTGATTACAGCTGTGCCACCAGAATACGGGAATGGATTTCAGCGACTCCCACTCACATCCTGCCACACAGGGAGCGCTGAGATCCCTCTCGGTTCGACTGCAATCCTACACGGGCCTGGAGCAGTCCTTCCTGATGTTTCCACAGCATGGGGAAGTTGTCTGAGAGTTACTGTTTTACACTCCAAAGTATTTTTTTTTTCCCTTCCCACCTCCAGCTCCCGGGTGTCCCACAGCCCTCCCCAGCACAAAAGCAACCTGCTGGACAAATCCTTCATCCTCTGAAGGAGCCACGCTCACACCAGCCACTGAGAGACTGAATTCAGGCTCCTGCTCCAGCCAGGAGCTCAGCCAGCTCCAGCTCCAGCTCCAGGTGTCACATCACACCTGCAGCCAGGAGGAAGGTGCCCCGAGGAGCAGGGACACGCTCCAGCCCTGCCTTTGGAGAGCTCAGCCTGATGATAATTACCCATTCCTGCTGCAAATCAGGCTGCAAGCAGCTTACAGAAAATGCTACAGGAAGAATCTCGAGTGGTGGGCCAGCCCTTCCCCAGGTGGGCACTACCAGGAGAGAGAGAGAAGCTTTGCTGCTGGCCAGGCTGGGTGTTCCCAACAGACGGAGCAGGGCTTGACCAGGTCCCAGCTGCAGCTCCAGATCCAGAGCAGGGGCAGACAGATGCCAGCGCCTCCCAGGGTCCCTCCACCGCTGGGGAATGCTGTGAGGACAGGAAAATCAGAGCTGGGGGCAGCTCAGAGCTTACCCTCAGCCACGGCACCTCTGGGACCCAGCTTTGCACTTTGCATCACCACCTCTGCGCTTCCCAGCCACCGATCACCACACAGACCCCTGGAACTGGAACAAAAACCAGCCTGTCCTTTCCAAGGAAACGCCTCACGCTTGTTCCATCTCCACGGAGTCGGTGTCACTCTCGGTTTCTCCGTTTTTGCATTCAGCTGTCACATGCACATCTCCTAAGAGGGGATCCAACATTTCCAGCACGCTCCGAGTGCTCTGGAGAGCTGCAACAAGGGCAAGGCACCAGCACTGAGAGCATTTACAACCCTTGTGGAGTTCAATAAACCTCATTCACATCTTCACTGAGCTTCACCGTCACAGCATGGAAAAATGTATCACAGTTTAATCTTACTCATCCTTTGTGCCGGAGCAAACTGAACGCTGATATATATTCAGTTTATATAATTATATTCAGTAATCAGGCTGAATCACGACGCACCAACTGTGCCAAATTTACTACAAGTGCTCTGCAAATGACATTCCCTCAAAATGTCACAGGATCTCACGGTTTCACAGAATGAACCGTGCCTGCGAGTGCAGGGATGAGAAATCCAGCCTGGTGGAAGGCTTTTCGATGCTCCCCTGTTTCCAAAGCAGCCAGGGAGACGCAAGTTCCCATAACTGTGGAGAAGTCATCACCCATGGGTACAGCAAGAGAAGGGAACTGTAACTGCAGCGAGGCACCAAAAGCTTTCAGAGGAAAAAAAAGCTTCCACAGACACTCCCCCGAAACGAACAAATTGCGAATTGCCAACCCAACAGTTTTCAATAAACACGAGAAATCGGCTCCTTTCCTCTCCCGAGAGGCAGGCACACCAAGGGAAAGGGTTTATGTCCACACAGGCTCCCTCCGGGCGCATCCCCCGAGCCAGGCTCACTCAGGGTCACGGAGCTCTCCGTCCCACCCCCGGGCGGCTCAGGGGAGCCCCTGCACCGGAGGAACAGCCCTGGAAATCCAGAGCCCATTCCAGCCCCGGTACGGCGGGAGCTGCCCTGCCCCTCCCGGCACATCCAGCGCCCGCAGCCGGAACCGGGAACACGCCAGGGCAGCAAAACAACCCGAAATAACCTTCGTACCAAGCCAGCGGCTAAGCCAGCGTGGATTTTCGTTTGGAGCAGCTCGAGTGACTCTAAAAGCCCCGGCGACACCGCAAAGCTTCACCTGTCCCACGCAGGACCTCCAAGCCTGGCTGGCAGCGGCACCTGAGCGGCTCCAGAGCGCTCTCAGCGCTCAGCCCTGCCCGGAGCCCCCGGGGCACAGGCACGGATCCCTGCCGGAGCAGCGCTCGGAGCCAAGGGCAGGCACCGGGGCTGGAGGCAGCGCAGCATCCCCGGCTCCCCACGGGAGAGAGAGGAGAAAATAAATATATACATAAATATATACATACACGCCTATATGTGATATATATATATACAGGTGTCTTCATTCCTCTCTCCCCATCTTTTTGTTTCACGCGAGGGGAAAAAAAAAAAAAAAAAAAATTAAAAAAAATTATATCACACGGAGCTCAGTTTGTGGAAAGAAGACAAAGGAGCGGCAGGGGGAAAAAAAAATAAAAATAAATTTAAAACAAAGGCAAAACGCCCAGTCTTGCATTTTCACTCACCCCCAGCCGCCGGCTCCGGATGCGCACGTAGCCCTGCTTCACGATGTCGTTGAAATTGGAAGCCATCCCTGCCCGGGACAGAGCTCAGCCGCTCAGCCGCATGGCCCAGCAGCGCCGGAGCCGCGCCCCGGTACCGACAGCACCGCCCCGAGGGGACAGCACCGCCCCGGTAAGGGAGAACACCGCCCCGGTAAGGGACAGCACCGCCCCGGTACCGACAGCACCGCCCCGGTAAGGGAGAACACCGCCCCGAGCGAACAGCACCGCCCCGGTAAGGGAGAACACCGCCCCGGTACTGACAGCACCGCCCCGGTAAGGGAGAACACCGCCCCGGTACTGACAGCACCGCCCCGGTAAGGACCGCACCTCCCGGGAGTGACCGCACCTCCCGCACGGAGCCCCGAGCGCCCCGGGCCGGGCACAGAGCGGCCACAGCCCCGCCCGCTCTCCCCGTGCGACCCCCGGCTGCTCCATCCCCGCTCCTCACCCCGCTCCATCCCCGCTCCTCACCCCGCTCCATCCCCGCTCCTCACCCCGCTCCATCCCCGCTCCTCACCCCGCTCCGCTCCATCCCCGCTCCTCACCCCGCTCCATCCCCGCTCCTCACCCCGCTCCATCCCCGATCCTCACCCCGCTCCATCCCCGATCCTCACCCCGCTCCGCTCCATCCCCGCTCCTCACCCTGCTCTGCTCTCCGGCTGCGGTGCCTCGGCCGAGAACGCCCCGAGCAGCCCCACCGCGCTGGGCTTTTCCCCAGCCGAGTGCTTTTCCCAGAAAGAATCTTTGGGATGCCTGAAATGCCGGCGGGATTCTCTGGAATCTCCTCCGAAGGACCGAGCTGCTGGCCCGGCCGTGCCTCACCGAGTGCCGGGGGAATGTCCCAGGAGCCCGAGCTGGGGTTTTAGGGGCGGTGTGTGATTGCAGCGAGGACAGACCTTGCCTGGCACCGCGCCCTGGGGTTGCCCTGTGTGTCTCCCAAGTTTCCCAGGAATGTTCAAACGCTGCCCAGAACTCCAGAGATGCAGGAGAGAGGGGCTGTGGTGCCGCTGCCAGTTCCACGCTATAAATGTCCTGGAAAAGAGGACTGCTCCTCCCTGCGTGCCGGCTTTTAACAGAGCCACAAACACAGGCAGCCCCAGGTGAGCCACGCACGGGGCTGTGACTTTGGGAATCACAAACGGAACAGCAAAAATGACAGGGGAGCACCACGGAGCGCTCCGGGGAGAGCAGTGCCCAGCCGGGCAGAGCTCCGGGCTCTGGGGAGGAGATGCCCGTCTTTATTTCCATCGCAGAGTCAAAGAAGCGCTTAGTCCGGGAAGGAAGAGCGAGGTGAAATCCAGCTCTGACAAAAGCCGCTCCTGCCTGGTTTGGGTCAGTGGCTGCTCCATTTCGGGCAGCCGGGAGGGACGCGGTGCCTGCCGCTCTTTGTTACCCTGGTTTTTCTGAGTTTCTTTATTAGCCTTTTGATTTTCATAAATGGAGTCAGATCTTTTAGTTACTGTAGAATATTAGAGCAGTTTTCTACCTTTCCCGCAGAAGTAATATAAACAAATCCTTTGTTTTTCATTCCCTGTCCTTTGTTTGCATATTTCCAACCTGAAAACAATTGTAACTGACAATTCGTCCGGCCACTGAGGCTGAGGGGTGGAAACCCCAAAAAGCCAATCTTCTGCTAGACCCACAAATGTATAAAAAGTAAAAGAATAAACAAAGGGCTCTCTTCTCTCCGCTCTTTCAGCCGGAAGCTGGAATCAGAGGAACCTCTGCGAAAATCTCTTGTCTGCGTGTGATTGCTTTGTGTGTCTCGGTGACATCTCTTCCTTGAGGAGGTGGCTGTGCTTTGCCAGGCTCTGTGAAATATTAATTGATGGAGTGGATTTTGGAGAGCGCTCCAGCTTGAAGGACTGATTCCCGGAGGAGAGAGGAGGCAAGTCTGCAGTCCTCGCTTTGGGATTTTACACTCCCCGCTCCTTTTCATGGAGCTGTTTTACAGAATGCATTAAATCAAACAGCAGAACCTTCCACCCCCATGCACCAAAACACACCAGAAATCAGAGGAATATTCTGAGATAAGTCTGGAAAAGCACCAAAACACACCTGAAATCAGAGGAATATTCTGAGATAAATCTGGAATCTGACCTTGGGACCACCAGGTTGATCAGAGGATGGAGCATCTCTCCTATAGGGAAAGGCTGGGACAGCTGGGATTGTTCAGCCTGGAGAAGCTTTGGGGTGACCTCAGTGTGGCCTGGAGGAGCTGCAGGGAAGATGGAGAGAGAGGATTTCCAAGGGATGGAGGGACAGGACACAGGGAATGGCTTCAAACTGCCAGAGACGAGGTTTAGGTGGGATACTGGGAATAAATCCTTCCCTGTGAGGGTGGGCAGGTGCTGGCACAGATTCCCAGAGCAGCTGTGGCTGCCCCTGGATCCCTGGCAGTGCCCGAGGCCAGGCTGGAGCACCCTGGGACAGTGGAAGGTGTCCCTGCCATGGCAGGGATGGAGCAGGATGAGTTTCAGGATCCCTCCCAGCCCAAACCATTCCATGAAATCCGCACACAGCAGCTGCACGTGGCAAAACCCAGGCTGCAGAATTCCCAAGAGATGCACTTTCATTCCCTGCTAATGCTGGAAAGCATCAAGTGAGTCCTAAACCCAGGATTTAAAAAAAAAAAAAAAAAAAATAACAATAATCAACAAGCCCAGAGAGGCTTGGTTGGGTTTCAAAGATATTTGGAGCGGGGAAGAAATGACAGAGCCGCTTTAGATGGGTTTTCAGCGAGTTCAGACGTTTCTTCTAATCCCTGGCAGGACCTGTAAACACTCACTGCTGGACTCATCGCTCACTGGCATATTCCTGCAGGTAAACACATTCCTGAGAGCTTGGCTGAGACAAGGTGGATTTAAGCCTGTGCTTATTCTTTGATGAATTGGGATATTAGAGGCCACTTTCGTCTTCCCTTTGAACAGCAGAAATCCCTTATGCACGCCGCGGTTCAAAGAGAAAATGCACTTTAACTCCCAGTGCCAGCAGATTAGAGAGACTCCCAAAATATCCTTGTAAAATAAACTATCAAGGCTTTGATGTGTCCTTATCTGGCAGGGAGAGGTTTCCCAAACATTCCAGAAAACAGGAACAATTGCACTGCAGGGCTGGAAGGCAAAGCAATAAACTTTTGGAGCTGAATCAGTAAAAAAAAAAAAAGCAGCCCAGGCTTTAAGGAAGCACAAACCACTCATTAAAAAAAATATATATATATATATAAATCAATATTAAATAAAATATACCTTGCACATATGGAAACTGAATATCTCCTTGTAGCTTAATGCAAAGGATTCATTGAGTTGGGAAATATTTTTACTGATAAATGTAGGAAAGAAGGGAAGAAAAAACCTCCCAACAGTACAATAATATAGTTTATCAGACATGAAAAGTATAAATGAAATCAGCCTGTGTGAACTTCGCAGTATTTTCAAGGCTATTTGGACAAAAAGGTTGCTCGAAACTCGTGGACCGGAAGCCAAAATCCAGTGTGGTGAAGCTAAAAGACAGGCCCTGCAAATGTAAAGAGGATCAAAAGGTTTATTTAAAAATCTGCCTAATTGGAAGTGAGTGACTGCGAACAGCCACGCTGGCAGAGCATTTCATCCAGAGGAGGTTTCAGATGGGTAATGGTAATTATAAAATATGTGACAAATTAGCTCAGAGCAAGTGAAAACATCCATGACAGATAAAAGCAAATATTACAGGGCTGCTCACAACTCCTCAGTCTTTCAGGGACAAGAGTTTTAGCATCAGTCAGAAGTTACATTAAAAAAAAAAGGGGGAAAAAAGTAAGGCAAAAGCAGTCGTTTGGAAGATGAAGCCACTGCAGTGGCAATGGAACCATCCAGTTTGATATCTCCAGGCGTGGTGGGGCTGCTCAATCTTCATGGCTTTGGGGAAAATCAGGATTTAAAAAAAAAAAAAAAAAAAGAAAAAAACAACCCAACAACCCAGTCCAAAAAATAATAATGTAATTTAAAAAATATTCAAAAAAACATGTCCAAAACCAGTATGTATACTCTTGGGTAAATGCCAAGCACCCAACCATTTCACCCCTTATCTCTATCTCCTGTTATCTTTTCATCAAGCTTTTTAAATTTTACAAAAAAAAAAAAAAAAAAAAAAAAGAATCGCCTCATTTTTCACAACTTTTTTATTTTATTTCTTTCTTTTAGTCCAATTTCCCTCTTTTGGCGTCAGCCCAGCTGAGCAGACGAGGAGCATTAGGAGCAGACGCCCAGCCCAGACAGCAGCTGGTGGAGGCTCTCACCTCTCCCTGGCAGGGAGCAGAAGGAGAAGCAGAGCAGTCCCGAAGAGGAAAACCATCCAACAGCCGCCGGGGTCTGCATCAACCCCGAAACTCGCGGAATAAATAAGACAAAGAGCTTCATTTGTCGGCTGGAGTGAGGAGAAACCCTCGCTCCCCACGGGGGAAGGAACAAGATTGCAGTGGTGAGGAGCAGGTCAGGGGTGAGAGCTCGGGGTAAAACGTGAGCAGTCCCAAAGCTGGGCGTATTTTGGCGAGCTGCACGGAGATTTGCATTTCCCCTGGGCGGGGAGGGAAAAGCTGAAGGTGGCAGATGATTTTTTCCTGTGGAAATGTGAGCAGCCGCATCACTGAAACATGATTTTAAAGAGTTAAGATTTTAGCTAAGGGTTAGAAGAAATTTATATTGATCAAGATGTTAGTTAGGTTAGGAAATGGTAGGTTAATGATTATTAGATGCCCAAGCTAGAGCTAACTGTTGTATTATGAGCTTGTTTATAGAAAAAGTGGAGTAAGTGAAGCGTCATAAGAACAGATTGAAACCACTAAGAACAATGGCCAGCACCTGGACTTGGTATCAATCAATCACGAAGCAGGGGACCTTGGACACTGCCAGAGGGTCACAGAGACCTGATGAAGACTCTCCTGACTTCATCCTTGGAGACCACTGACCCAATGTGAGACCACTGACCCAATTCAAGAGAAGGATTGCACACACGTGAAGGACCGACAGCCTCATTTTAATACACAGCGGGGATGGGAGGTGCTGGAGTTATGCATATGTATTGTAGGTAAGATCTTGGAAAATAAATAGAGAGCAAAGAGCCTTGTTCGGGGCGGCCACGCCTTTCGGAGATGACTCCCGTGCCGCCCGCCGGTGAATAAACATGGCACTGAATAACTTTAATTGCTCAGAGGGTCTTTGTCCGTGATTATGTCAGTTTTCAGTGACTCATCACGGGGATGGATGGGGCCTCTCCCGGCCAGCCCTGCCTCACAGTCACTCTTTATTCAGTAATTTCCCCTTTCAAACGAGGAAATTACTGAATAAAACCCTTCCTTTAGTCCTGCTTCGGTTTCTCACCTGTGACGGCAAAGAAATTTCCACGTCCTGTTGATGCCTTTTCATGACTACCTACAAACAGAGGCCAGGCAGAATTAAGGGAATAAAAATCATTTATATTCATTGAGGGGTCTTCACTGAGAGCAGAGGAAACCCCCCAGGGACTGCACCCAAAATTCACAACAGATCAGGGATTTTCACACTTTTATAAATTTGGACCATTTTCATATTGCGGTTATTCTCCTAATTAGAGCTTCAGGTAATGAAGTCATTTACCCCAAGTTTGCTCCCCCAGCTCACTTTTGTTCACGTTTCTCGGGGCCTGAGGCACTGAGGTGTCCTGGATCCTCAGCCCTGACCAAAATGGGACAGCGGCAGCTCACACTGCGTGTGGGGTTTGGAGTTCTGCACTAAAGAACAGCAGGGTTACAAATGGGTGGAAAATATAAGAGCTGAAATCCCAAGGCACGACCATGCGGGAGGTTTTCGTTCCTGCTCAGGAGTCAGAGGTGGTGCAGAGCCAGGGCAGTGCCTCAGTGGAGGATCTGCACCCTGGCAGGGAGCCCTTGGTGCCACGGCCGTCACCGAGGGGGAAGATGTGCAACCCCCAAATCTGGATTTTCTACAGGTATTGAATATGGCAGAATTCGGAGGGACTGTCCCCAAACAATTAAGGTACCCCTTAATCCTCCCACTCACGCCGGAGCAGCCCTTTAATTTGGGATCTGCATGGCCACAAGTGTCCCCTGCTCCCACCAGGGCACCCAGCAGCTGTTCTGACAGGGAAATCAGTCCTGAGGGTTGGTGTGATTCCTTCAGAGCAATCAAAAGCATCGGTGACATGGAGGGGGAAGAGGAATTCATTTAAAATTAACAATTATTGGTGTGGCATGATGGCACGAGGTTAAAGAGATGTCTGAGTGCAGACAGCTCATGTTTTAAAAAATTCTCATTACGTTTTGCCCTGGAGTAATGATTTCTGCAATTAGGATGTTTCCTTCAGCTAACCTCTCTCCCTCTATCTGTGTTTTCCAACCATCTTCATTATCCTGGAGCACCCTCGATGCAGAATTTATAGCAATGATCAAATCCCCAGGAAGATCTTGTTCAGTTTTTTGTTTGTTTTTTTTTTTTAAGTGCCCAAATTAAGGACTGAAGACAGCAGAATCATTTCACTGCTCGGGCTTGAAAATGTTGGAGGGACGAATCTTAAATCAATCCATGGATCCCTCTGATCCATCACAGGGACGGCTGAGAACGACGTTGGAATGTGGAATTTGTGTAATGCTGCAGCTCAGCCACAACCCTGGGCTCCTTAAGGATCATTCATCCTCGTGTTTCAGGACATCTAAAGAAATTCTACTCAAGCCAAACGCGTTTGTTCTCCTCCCTCTGTTCGACTCTCAGTCCAGTGCGTGTTACACAGATTGCACTGAAGGCAATCGCAATAATTTGAAACTGCATCGTGCTGCCTCCTCCTCTTGGTGGATTTATCCATGAAAGTGTGCCAGAAACCCCGAATCTGCTTTTTGGGCCGAGCTGATCCTCCCGTGGCTGTCACACAGCAGCACCCCAGACCAGGATCTCACTGGGAGCGGGACCAGCAGCATCTGAGGAGCTCCAGAGAGCGGAGTCACCGCCCTGCAACCACCCCGGGGCAACGCGAGAGCTGAGAACGGCTGCGAGGAGCGGCAGAAGGGCTCCTTCTGCTCCTTCAAATAATGAATTGGCTTCAAGGAATCGAGTGGAGCTGTTGTCTTAGTAACCCAGGCCAAGAGAGAAAATCTTCTGGGAAGCTGGCAAAGCCGAGCCTGGAACATCTGCATGCCCAGGCAGGATGGCAGATCCAGGTTCTCTGGCAACACCTGGCAGGAATTATGTTGGAATTCGGCAAATGCAGAATTAAGCAGAACAAAAGAGGTTGCTTTTGCTGCCCCTATGGCACTCCTTTCCAAAAAAAACAAAAACAAAAAAAACCCCATGGAAAAAAATAGAGGTGGCAGGGTCAGCTCAGGACACACCTCCCTGGGGTGTGTTTAGGGTTTAAATAAATGCAGGACCCTAAATGCCACTCAGACAATAAAACTCACTGGTGACCAAGGTTGTGGGGGGGAGAGGATGACAAATAATAAAGGACCATTTCCTGTTCTCCTGTTGGAAAGGATTTTCAGCGTTGTGCACTTGGAGCTGCAGAAGAGAGTTGTCAAAAGAGGAACTAAAATCAGAAAGTGTCTTCAGGCAACTGAGCTGAGTTCTCTGCCACGGAAATGAGCGCTGCAATTAGAATTCGTTAAAAATGCATCATTCCCTCGGGCTAAAGCTATCTGCAGGGGCTGAACTCACCTTTGCGGACAAGCCAGGATGCCATTGGGCTAAAAAAATACAAAAAACCCTATCTAAACTAAAAATTAAAAATAATAAAAATAAAACTATCAAAAATTGTGTGGCCAGCAGAAACAGGGCAGGGATTGTCCAAGGAATCCCTGGAGGTGGCACTCAGGGCTCTGGGCTGGGGACAGGGGGAGGATTGGGCAAAAGTCACAAGATTCTGCGATTTGGGAAAAAAGCCTCCAATCCAAAACTGAACCTTCAGAAACCAAATTATTCCGACCCCCATTGTTACTGTAAAAGGACAATTACTGTGGCAAATGGAGAGGTTTAACCGGGGTGCCTGAAATGATCTCTCCTGAACGATATTTCATAGACACGTCTGTGTTTCGTCGGTTTGCTCTGCAAACAGCAGAGAGCCCTGTTACGCTGGTTTTTCTGAGCCTTTTGATTTTCTTAAATAGAGTCAGATCTTTTTAGTTATTGTACAATATTAAGAGCAGTTTTCTACCTTTCCCACAGATGTAACATAAACAAATCCTTTGTTTTTCATTCTCTGTCCTTTGTTTGCATATTTCCAACCTGAAAACAATTGTAACTGACAATTGGTCTGGCCACTGAGGCTGAGGGGTGGAAACCCCAAAAAGCCAATCTTCTGCTAGACCCACAAATGTATAAAAAGTAAAAAATAAACAAAGGGCTCTCTTCCTTCTCTCGGCTCTCTCAGCTGTGAGCTGGAATCAGAAGGACCTCTGCGAAAATCCCTTGTCTGCGTGTGACTGCTTTGTGTGTCTCGGTGACAGAACCCTGCAAGTCACACAGCAAACCACCTTTTGGGGCATCACTTTGATTTTTGAGTGATCTGAAGTGAGGGTCCATGAGCCAATAAAGCATTTCAGATCATCCAGGATCCCTTGCTGGAATTTCAAACGCGTTCCCCAGAGGAGAGAGCGGTGCCCGTGAGCCTGGAGTTCAATTGGCTTTAGCGGTTTAAATGCGAAAGAAAGTTAATTAGTCATAAAAAAAAAAATAAAAAAATGAATGCTCCATGATAAACACGGCAGCCCAATTTGTATTCAAATATGACTTTTCTGGTCCAAAATAGAAAGCAAAGCAATTAGCCTTCAAAGGCATTAACTGCTGGGGTTATTCAGTGGATAATGAGCAAAGGCAGCCACCCGCCACTTTCCTCCGCAATGCTGCTTTTCATTGCCTTTAATGCATTCCTGACGTTAGGGTTTGTTTACCATTATGGTGATTAACAACAGGATCAAACCCCGCTCTCAGCTGCCTCACAAGACCGGAAAATTTATTGCAGGAGCAGCACTTGGCCCTCTGCAATCCCTGGATTTCAACCCCAGCTCAGCAGAGAAACGGTTTGGGCGCTGAAAAAGCCTCCTCAGAGCGTGATGAGTTGGACTCGGCGGCTTCTAAAATGTAAATAAGAAACGATCAGAGACCTCCAGCTCACGGAACGCAGGGAAATCAACGATGAGGGAGAGGCAGAAGCGATGGAGGCAGCAGTGCACGACCTTGGAAAGGAGCGCTGGGCAGGACAAGGACAGGCAAAGAAACCCCTGAGCCTCCTCCTGGAGGCACACACAGGCAGAGTTCCACTGCAGCTGCACATCCCGGGAGCAGAACGACGCCTTCACCAGGCACCTGAGGGACTCAGAGGGAGGAATCCCAAACCTTAACTCCAGCGATTTCACCCGATTTGAATCGCGTCGCTTTTCTTCTCCCCCCCGGAATATTAACGAATTTCGGCACATCAGAGTGCTGTCAGTGAGATGAAGGATATGCCTGGCAGCCAGTGTTTGTGAGGCAGTCTTCAAGCTGAGAGAGAAAATTAAAACCATTACCATGCCACCAGTCTGAAGCCAAACTTAATATCACACCAGATATCTTGCAATTAAGCTGAATTAGAAGAAATCAGGGGAAGAATCCTTCACCTTGGCTGGAGCAGGAGTTTTTGCCTCAGCACATTTTCCAGTCACACGTAAATCACAGATCTGAGGAGAGGGGAGAGGGAAAGTGAGCTCACCAAAACATCCTGTGCTGTGAAATCACGTTTTTGGAGTGTTCTTACTCCAAACCTCCGGAACTTCTGCTGGGATCAGGGTGTGGAATCCTCATCCTCATCCTCTGGGAGTTCTGGATTGCTCCACTGAATAACCCCAGCAGTTAATTCTGCAGGTTAATTGCTTTGCTTTCTATTTTAGAGCAGGAGCTGTATTTGAGTCCAAGCTGGGGTGCCAGAGCATCCTCAGGATGTTCTGGGTTGCTCTGGCCAACGGGAATTGTTCTCGCTGCTGCTTTTGCCCGAATTTTTGCCCAGCTCTGGCAGGAGCAGCCAGACAATTTGATTCTTTAAAAAAAAAAAAAAAAAAAAAAAGAGAGAGAGAGAGAGAAACAACGGAACCACGGACATCCTTCAGCTTCCTCCCCCGCTGCCTCTTCCTCAGCCAGGGGAGCAGAGTGGGATCAGGAATGGCAGGATGGGACCTGAGTGGGATCAGGAACGGCAGGATGGGACCTGAGTGGGATCAGGGACAGCAGGATGGGACCTGAGTGGGATCAGGAATGGCAGGATGGGACCTGAGTGGGATCACGGACGGCAGGATGGGACCTGTGCTCACCCCAGCACCACCCAGGGAGGATTTCCTGCTGGGTCCCAGCAGATTCCCAGGACAAAGCCCAGATTCCCAGACAGCCCCAGGATAAAACCCAGACTCCAAATCACTCCCAGGATAAAGCCTAAATTCCCAGTCAGCTTCCACTCCCAGGACAAAGCCCAGGTTCCCAATCAGCCCCAGGACAAATCCCAAATTCCCAGCCAGCCCCAGCCCCAGAACCAAGCCCAGCTCCAGCTGGGATCTCCGCTCCCCTCACAGTGAGGAATTTACTTGGAGACAACATTCCCGGGGCTGGGGAATAACTGGATGAGACAGGAGAAGCCTGGGGCACTTCCCCGGGCCCATCTGAAGGGCGAAGGCAGAATAAAAGAGAATAAAAGGGGATTTGCAGCCCTGGTCTGCGTTTCCAGCAGAGCACATCAGCCTCAGAGGTTTGGCAGCAGTGGGTCCTGCTCCTCCTGTACAAATGTCGATGTTTTCCCTTCCCTGAGCAGAGGAAACCGAGGCTGCTGACTCAAAATCAGATTTCCAGTCACTGCCTTGGCTGATTGATCATCGCTTTTGTCCCGGCTTTAGCATGAAAACCTGTTGGTTTTCGTGTTGGGAGCTGTTGGGAGGAGTGAATTGGGGTTTTAAATGCTCTCAAACTCAAATTAATGAATACTAAAATTCAAAAAAAAATAATATTTGGCATCTATTTTAAAGCGTACAGAATAAAAGGGAAGGGCAGGTAGGGAAGGACAGCACTGAGGGAAGGAGGAGAAGACGCTGGAGTTTTAGCTTAGGAAAAAAATCCTGGAATCACAGAAGGGTTTGGGTTTGAAGGGACCTCAAAGACCATCCAGTTCCATCCCCCTGCCACGGGCAGGGACGCCTGCCACCAGAATAGTTTGTATTTGATAACTGCTTGGAATTACACTCCAATTTAACCAGCTCCAGTTACTTTTTCTCCCGCGGAGAGCAGCCCCGCTAACATTTGCCAGGCTGCGTTGCCATAGATTTTAGCAGATTCACGTTTTGATTGCCACAAGACTCCCCGAACTAAAAAAAAAAAAAAACAACAAAAACCAAAGATACAATGCCTCTTGTGAGAGCTCGAGGCATCTGAAGTCTGTACTGCAGCACCGAATACTGATATAAAAATGCTTTGAAACGCTCTGGAAATATGGGAGCAGAAAACAAGAGTGGATATCCCTTTACCTCTGGAAATATGGGAGCAGAAAACAAGAGTGGATATCCCTTTACCTCTGGAAATATGGGAGCAGAAAACAAGAGTGGATATCCCTCTACCTCTGGAAATATGGGAGCAGAAAACAAGAGTGGATATCCCTTTACCTCTGGAAATATGGGAGCAGAAAACAAGAGCGGATATCCCTCTACCTCAGCCTTGGCAATTCCGTGCCAAGAGCAGGGGGATGTTTGCGCGTTTTTAAGAGCTCGTTCAGGGAGTTCCGTTTAAAAAGGATTAGCTGCCACTATCCCAAATGGTGCTTTAGAGGGAGGAATTCAAGGGTTTAAGCACCTCAGCGCCCCTCTTCCTGGTGTTTCACAGAATCAAACGCAAACTGAGCTGACAGAGTGATTTTTGTCTGTCCATCCTGTGCCCTGAGCAGAGCAGGTGAGCCCCGGCCCGGGCTGGCACAGAGCAGCATTCTCCACAGCCTTTGCCCCTGCTGGTATTTCAAACAACCACACTCCTGCTCCCCTGCCAATAAACCTCTTTTTGGAGCTCTCGGGGCAGATCAGCAGCTCAAGACCAGGCCAGACAATGGCAGTGCTGTAACAGGTGCTGGTTTTCTTCTCCAACCTGTTCATTTTGAACTATTCCAGCCTGGATGATTTTTTTTTTCCTGGGGGCATGCAGGAAGGGAAAAGGAGAATCCAAGTTGCTCATGCCAGTGGCTCATGCATTTTCAGCAGCCAGCACAGGGAAGAGTTCATTTGGAATTGAAATTAGCTCATTATAATTTCTTTTATTACTGGCTCCTGACCAAGCAAGGAAATGCTTTAATACTCAGAATGTGCTGTACGATTCACTGCTTTACAAACAATCGGAGAAAACAAAATATATTGTGATCAGAAAATGATATTCTGCTTTGGGCTCAGTTAGATTAGAAACAGGAGTTGGAAAACACAGAGAAAGTCACAGATTTTGGTGAGATTATTCCATGAGATTTGTGCTCACCATGCTGCCTGTAATATTTCAGTAGCAATTAATACAGCAGTGCTTTATGAACCTCCTTGCTTTCCTCTAATTAACCTCCACTGGCATTGCCTGTGGGAAAAAAAGAAAGAAAAGGAAAGAAAAGGAAAGAAAAGGAAAGAAAAGAAAAAAGAAAAGGAAAAAAAAAAAAAAAAAGAGAGAAAACCACTTTTCTGAGCATTAAAAAAATCCAGAAAAGAAAAAAAAAATTGTTTTCCACTGCAACATGGCCCAGGTGAGAGTCTGACTGAAGACAACAACATTTAAATTTTTGGAGAGAATTTCAATGAAAAAATGGCAAAAGCAGCGGCCAAAGTGCCGGGCACTGGAGGGAGAGGATGGGGAATAGGAGAAGGAATGTTCCTGTGCCCCCTGACAGCTCGGGAGCGATTCAGGAGCTGAAGGTTTGCTCAGCAGCAGGCGAGAACCACGAGTTCTGCATGGCTTTGGCCACCCCAGAGAGCGACCCTGAGCCAGAGAGCCCCTCGTGCTCCTGGGGGAGCTGATTCGGGCAGATTTCCCCCAAACCTGACAAACTGCCCCCGTGCAGAGGCAGCTGCTGCTGCAGCGCACACCCACCCCAGGTGTTCCCGTGCTGGGAAAGGGTTTGGCTCTCATTTTGTTCCACGTTTAAGGAAAAGAACCAGAAACTTGGATGCTCCTCTCACCACAATGGGCCCTGTTCCAGCACAAAGGCACCTGTCGGATCCTCGAGCTGCTCCTCAAGACCTGGAGCTGTTTTCTATCGGGCAGGATGCCAAAAACCCCTCCTGGATCATTGCATACTTAAGGGAAATTCTCAGGGCATTTTTGGGGTGTCTCAAGGAGCCTCCCTGCACCCTGCACGGCTTTTACACTTTTGTTCTGCATGGTTTGTCATTTTCTCTTTAATTAAAACCTTTTTGCTTTCCCAGACACCTCTGATCACGCCGTCTTGTTCTCTCCTATGTTACCCTGGTTTTGCTGAGTTTTTTAAAGCCTTTTGAATTTTCATAAAATGGGGTCAGATCTTTAGCTATGGTGCAATATTAGAAGCAGTTCTGCCTTTTTCCCACAGATGTAACATAAACAAATCCTTTGTTTTTCACTCTCTGTCCTTTGTTTGCATATTTCTAACCTGAAAACAATTGTAACTGACAACTGGTCTGGCCACTGAGGCTGAGGGGTAAAAAACCCCAAAAAGCCAATCTTTAGCCAGACCCACAAATGTATAAAAGGTAAGAAATAAACAAGGAGGTCTCTCTCTCCGCCCTGTCTCAGCTTTGAGTCGGAAGGGAGGAACCTCTGCCCTGGAGAACCTCTCTCTCCGTGTGACTGCTTTGCGGATCACGGTAACGCTCCTGTTTCTGGGAGGCTGAGCCTGGCGCACCCTCGGAGGCTGGCGCACCTTGGCGGGGCTCACACCGCGCTGGCACCGCGCGCCCAGGGGACAGCTGCCGCCGTGCCAGGCTGGGCAGAGGTGGGAACAGCGGGAATTCCGCTCCAGCCCCGCTCCCACAGCCTGGAAACAGCCTCATTTCCCAGGGAGAGGCGTTTGATCTGCCCTCGGTCTCCGCTCTCCTTCAGGGGTGGTTCCCGAGAAGGGATTCATGGAGAACACCAGCCTTGGTTCTCCTGGGTGAGCTTCCCAAAAGGCACGGCTCGGGTTATGGACAGCCCAAGGACGGCAAAGAACCTCCGTTTTTTAATGAAGGAGCAATCCTGCCAAAAGTAGAAGTAAAGAGAAGCATCATTGAGGAATTTCTGAGCGATCTCCCATTTCCTGAGGCTGCAGAGGGAGAGGGGAGACCTTGGAGTTTGCTGGGTTGAGTTTAAGGCTGTTGTGTTCCCACCTCCCGGCATTGCCTGCTCATTTGCTGCTGGTTTGAACCCCAACAAGTGCTGCTCCAGCTCTGTGTCCACAGGAAGGTGGGAAGGGGCTCCCAAGTGTCCTGCCTTTCCCACGTGCGCTCCCTGCCTCCCAAAAAACCAACTCCTGGAGACGTGGATGTGCTCCAGCCAAAAACCTTTTCATTTATTCTGCAAGTCCAGAGACTCCCTGATGTTCTATAAACCCTGGCACAGCTTATGCCAGAACTGGGATCCTCCAGAGCTGTTTTATTGCATCCAGGGGTTAAAAAACCCCCACGGAAATTCCTCAGGGCTGGATCATCCCAGCAGGGAGATGAGGAGCTAAATTCTTCTGAGGGCCAACTGAAAGGACACGTAATCAGATAAAAACAAATCACGAATCTATTGAATTATTTTAATGAAACACTCATTTCAGCAGCAGAGACCGTGCATTAAGGTGTCAGAAATGTAAATGGCTAAAAGCACAATGGGGCATTTGGGAAAAAAGAACATTATGATCCTGGTGCCACATTCTCCTGGTGTCACATTCTCCTGGTGAAGTGCAACCAGCTCAGAGGGGAAAAGAGATCCCTTCACCAAATTTACCTTGGAACTGTCAGGATGAAGAAGACCCCTGAAGGATAATGTATTATACCACC
>NW_026690454.1:0-26425 GCF_015227805.2 Hirundo rustica | reverse complement strand
GAAATGGGGGGAAATGGGGAAAGGAGAAAGAAGAAATGGGAAGAAATGGGGGAAAGGGGGAGAAATGGGAAGAAACGGGGGGGAAAGGGGGAAATGGAAATAATGGGGAGAAATGAGGAGAAAAAATGGGGTGAAATGGAAAAAATGGGGGAAAACGGGGGGAAATGGGGAAAATGGAAAAAATGGGGGAAAATGGGGGGAAATCGGGAGAAAAAATGGGGGGTAAATGGAAAAAGGGAAAATGGGGAACCAGGAGAAAGTGAGGGAAAAGGGAGGTAAGAGGGAATAAAGGGGAGAATAAAGGGGGGAATAAGGAGGGAGAAAAGGGGGAAAGGAGAAGTAAAGGGGGGGGAAGAAAAGGGAGAAGAAGGAAAAGGGAGAACAAGGAAAAGGGGAAAGAGGAAGAAAAGAGGAGGAAAAGAGGAGGAAAGTATTTTCAGTTTGATTCAAGTAAGTAACAGAAAAGCAGATCTTAATTTTGGAGGGAAAAAGCTACATCAGTGGTCACTCAATAAATTCAGAGATTAAATTAAAAGGGGACCAGTGCTCTGGTCTGTGTCACCCAGCTCCAGTCCCCAGGGCTGGTTGCTGAAAGTCTGGAATATTTGGTGGAACAGGATATCAGTGTCCCTGGGGAAATTCGGGCTCCAGGGGAACATTTTGTGGAGTGGCAGCAGCTCAGGAGGAGTCGCCAGGACCACGAGGTGAAGCAGGAAAAGGCTGGGATTTCAGCATGAAAAGTATCCCCACGCAAACTGAGGGTAGTGACCCCAAACTCAAGCCCCGGGAAGTGGTTTTATCCCCCAAGGAATTTTGTTATTATTTTTATTGTCTTTATGAAGATGCAGCAGGAAATAAATAAATAAATAAATAAATAAATAAATAAATAGTTCAATCCAAAATAGGATTTTCATTAAATTCACTGGTGCAATTCCTTTGTAATGTTTGGAGCTAAATCCCACAAATAGCCAGGGAGGGAAGGATTGCAAAGACATTAAAGGCGTTTTCATGGATTCCAGAATCCCAGAATTGCTGAGGTTGGGGAAAAAAACCCTCCAAAATCATCAAATCGAATTATTCCAGAGCACTGCCAAGACCACATCCAAAGGCTTTTAATGCCCCAGGGATGGGGACTGCAGCAGTGCCCCGGGAAGCTGTGCAGGGCTGGAAAACCTTCCCAGGAGGAGCTTTTGGATCCCAGGCTGAGCCACGGGCGGGCAGCTGGAAGGTCTGCGCCCAAATTCTGCCAGAATCCCTGGAGATCCTGAGGCTGGCACCGAGCATCCCCCTGCAAGCACCGAGGTTATTACAAGCCCGGTAATTTCCCAGGATATTGTATTTTCCTCTGGCTACAGCCAGGCCTGCTACACGAACCAGTTTGTCCCTCGGAGCATTAATTGTTTAACATCAGATCTTAACGAGCTTTCAGCATCAAACCCGGCAGAATTCTGCCCCCGGCAGAAATATCCTATTTACAGGAAATGCTCAGTGCCAGGAGCCGGCTCCGAGGACGGAAATTGTGTTTCCTTCAGCCAGTCCTTTCCTGAGCCTTCTGAACACGGGGCACGAGGGGATTTTTGTCATTTTCTGCTGCTTTTTGCTGTGCCTGGCCAAAGTGCTGAATCTCCCACCCAGGCAGAGGCCTGGCCTTGCTCCTGCACCAACAGCAGGAATTACTGCTCTGCTGCACGTGCACCAAACTCTTTCGGGCATTTTAAATCATCTGAAAACGTGAATTAAACCCTCTGTTTCACCTGCAAGTTCTCCTGGCTGTGCAAGGGCAGGTCACCCCACAGGGTTTCAGCCAGGGGTTGGACTTGGGGACCTCCAGCTCTCCATTCCTTAGAGGGGAAAAACGAACAACACAGGGCAACATTTGCTGGTGGGATTTGATCGTTTTAAAGGGTTTTTTTTTTTCCCAGCCTTAAAGATTCCATGATTCTCACTCCTTTTGTCCTGAGATATCAAGCTACGGAGACAGCAGCTTTCAATGAATTCCAGACTGGATTGGGTTGGAATGTCACCGAGACACACAGAGCAGTCACACACAAGACGAGATTTTCGCAGAGGTCCTTCCGATCCCAGCTCACAGCTGAGAGCTGAGAGAAGAAGAGACCCCTTTGTTTATTCTTTTACTTTTTATACATTTGTGGGTCCAGTAGAAGATTGGCTTTTTGGGGTTTCCACCCCTCAGCCTCAGTGGCCAGACCAATTGTCAGTTACAATTGTTTTCAGGTTAGAAATATGCAAACAAAGGACAGAGAATGAAAAACAAAAGATTTGTTTATATTACTTCTGTGAGAAAGGTAAGAAAAACTGCTCTTAATATTGTACAGTAACTAAAAGATCTGACTCCATTTATGAATATCAAAAGGCTAATAAAGAAACTCAGAAAAAACAGGGTAACAGTTGGAAGGGATCTTAAATCTCATCCCAAACCCCACCCCTGCCATGGCAGGGACACCTCCCACTGTCCCAGGCTGCTCCAGCCCCAGTGTCCAACCTGGCCTTGGGCACTGCCAGGGATCCAGGGGCAGCCACAGCTGCTCTGGGCACCCTGTGCCAGGGCCTCAACACCCTCCAGGGAACAATTCCTGCCCAATATCCCATCTAAACTTCCTCCATTTGAAACCATCCCCTTCCCTGGAAAGCCCAAGGTAACCAAGGAATGACCACGGCATTGGAGCTCTGGCATAAGTCCTGATTTCACCCCAGGCTGGAGCAGAGCAGAGGAAATCAGGACCCTGCTGACAGCGATCCCTGCGTTCCAGCCTCGTGTTCCTGTTCCACGTTTTGCTCTTCCCAAAGGCCTGTTGTGGTTTATCGATGCTTTAAAAACGAAGGTGGAGGTTTCACTAACAGGAATCCGCATCCTTCCTCCCGTTGTGCTGCTTCTCTTTCCCTGTTCTCCCTCAGCATTCCAGCTGCTTCCACATGCAGATCCAGTTCTTCCCTGGAGCTGGGAAAAAAACTTCTCAGGTGCAGCTCTTTCATTTGGCAAAAATCATTTGGGGTAGGCAAAGCTGTTTAAAAATTCAAATGAGGTTTTCAGATGGTTTTGTAGCTCAGGAATTCGGAGACATTTCCTGAAACACAGGAGCTGGTTCTGAGAGAGGCTGGAAATGAATTCCGGATGAAAGCGAAGCGAGGAGAAAAAAGACCCCTTTTAACACAAAACATGTTTTGAAAATTACCATTTCAGGGCATGAATGTGGTGTTGTGTTTGATCTGAAGTTAATGAGGTCTGCTCAGGTACCCAGCTGCCGCAGAGTCATGGAATCCCAGGATCATTCAGGCTGGAGAACGACTCCAGGACCATGGAGTTCCAGCCTGTGCCCCATCCCCAGCCTGTCCCCAGAGCTCTGAGTGCCACCTCCAGGAATTCCTGGGACACCTCCAGGGATGGGGATCCAAACCTGTTCCAATCCTTTACAACCCAATTCACTTTCTGTTCTCCCACTGAAGAGACCATCAACGAAGTGATTCTATCAAATCCACCCCTCTCCCATTTTCCATTATCCCAGCTTCTTCCAAGCCCCCTCCAGCCTGGTCTTGGACATTCCCAGGGATGGGGCAGATGGAGGATCTCCCCCCCGTGAGCCCCCTGCAACCCTCTCAGAGTTCCCTACCACATCTCCCCTCTCAGTTCCCATCCTCAGTAAAACCAGAGATATTATGCTGCCAGTTTGTTTGATAATTGCATTTTCTCATTATCCTCCCATCACTGTGGGTGCCAGCAAAGCGTCCAAGTTGTTTACACTCAATGTGAAACTGGCAGAGGATAACGGAAGTGCCACAGCTCGTCCCAGAGCCATGCTGCAATTCCACCTCCCCTGACACTGGCGTTCCATCATCTGCTTTTTTGGGTGCTCCCAGGGGCTGGGGATGTGCTCAGAACGGTGACACTGGGGAGCGCTTCCCACCACAGCGCCGCCGCCAAAGCCACGATACCAAATAATGACCGCAGCTGGAAGAACCTTCCCGAGAAAGACGGCTCCAAACAGCCGGGTGTTTGATGGACACGGAGTTCTGTGCATCCCCACACCTTGCCAAAGCCACCAGCACAGAATCACAGAATCACAGAATCACAGAATAATGAGGTTGGAAGAGACCTCTAAGATCATCAAGTCCAACCTATGCCTTAACACCTCAACTAGACCATAGCACTAAGTGCCATGTCCAGTCTTTTTTTAAACACATCCAGAGATGGTGACTCCACCACCTCCCTGGGAAGACAATTCCAGTGCTTTATTATTCTTTCAGTGATAAATTTTTTTCCTAATATCTAACCTGTACCTTCCCTGACGTAGCTTGAGACTGTGTCCCCTTGTTCTGTCAGGTGCTGCCCGGTGGAAGAGACCGACCCCCACCTGTCTACAACCCCCCTTCAGGAAGTTGTGGAGAGTGATAAGGTCACCTCTAAGCCTCCTCTTCTCCAGACTAAACAACCCCAGCTCCTTCAAACGTTCCTCACAGGGCTTGTGTTCCAAGCCCCTCACCAGCCTCGTTGCCCTCCTCTGGACACGCTCAAGCATCTCAATATCCTTCCTAAACTGAGGGGCCCAGAACTGGACACAGTACTCAAGATGTGGTCTCACTAGTGCCAAGTACAGGGGCAGAATGACCTCCCTACTCCTGCTGGTCACACAATTCCTGATACAGGCCAGGATGCCTTCCCCTCCACATCCTTCCAAAGCACGGAATGCCAGCCTGGTTTGGGTTGGAAGGGACCTCCCAGCTGACCTCATCCCACCCCCTGCCGCGGGCAGGGAGCCTTAAAAATCCACGGTGAAAATGATGTGTGCAATCCCGCCTCACAGAAGGGAAACCCCGGGTGAGTTTTGCCCTCTGCAGGTGTAAGAAATCCTTTCCCACGGTGTTTTTTTTCCCGCTGAAAGGGACGGGACGCCTGTTTCCAGCGGTGACGGCATTTACACGATTTACAGGGCGCTGCTGGAAGAGCGGACGCTGCTCCGAACTCTCCCAGCTCCTCCCGTGCACAGAAGGCTCCATCTAGTGTCACACGGGCAAATTCCCGGGGAGGAGGAGGAGGAGAGAGCGCGGAAAGCCAGTTGAGAATAATTGCTATGAGGTTTTAAGCTGCCTTGGTAAAAAAGTAAAAAATATATATTTTCCTACCGTGCTTCGCTGTCCAAAGCAACTCCAAAGCAGGTGAAGACCTGATCTTCCATCCTGGCTTTGGAAAAGGCAGGGACAGTGTCACCGAGACACACAGAGCAGTCACACGCAGACAAGAGATTTTCGCAGAGGTCCTTCCGATCCCAGCTCACAGCTGAGAGACCCGAGAGAAGAAGCGAGCCCCTTTGTTTATTCTTTTACTTTTTATACATTTCTGGGTCCAGCAGAAGATTGGCTTTTTGGGGTTTCCACCCCTCAGCCTCAGTGGCCAGACCAATTGTCAGTTACAATTGTTTTCAGGTTAGAAATATGCAAACAAAGGACAGAGAATGAAAAACAAAGGATTTGTTTATATTACTTCTGTGGGAAAGGTAGAAAACTGTTCTTAATATTGTACAGTAACTAAAAAGATCTGACTCCATTTATGAAAATCAAAAGGCTAATAAAGAAACTCAGAAAACCCAGGGTAACAGGACAGGACACAGGGAATGGCTCCCACTGCCAGGGGCAGGGCTGGATGGGAGATTGGGAATCAGGAATTGTTCCCTGAGGGTGTCGAGGCCCTGGCACAGGGTGCCCAGAGCAGCTGTGGCTGCCCCTGGATCCCTGGCAGTGCCCAAGGGCAGGTTGGACACTGGGGCTGGAGCAGCCTGGGACAGTGGAGGTGTCCCTGCCATGGCAGGGGTGGCTCTGGGTGGGATTTGGGATCCTTCCACCCAAACCATTCTGGAATTCTCTGATGGCTCATGTGTGATCCACGAATTCTGTTGCCATCACTTAATTACCCCAAGACCTGCAGTGTAACCAACGCTGGACCCAAATCCAGGAGGAATCTGTGCAGACCTCGGGGTGCAGAGCTGGGCAGGCTGCTTCTGCCAGGAGCCCCAAATCCCTGAGAGTTTGAGTCTTCCTGACAGCTCCAGTCTGCCCAGTGGGAGCATTCCCAGTTTAACCCAAACCTTTCCAGTGGCAGGAAAGCCTCGGCTCCTGCCCCTCCTTCAGAGGCGTCCGTGGCACTGCCAGGAGCTCACTGGGAGCACTCAGACTGCACAGCAACCAGAGCTGCTATTGGCATCATCATTTTTATTATTATTATTATTATTATTATTATTATTATTATTAGTCCCCAGCCCTTGATCTGAGACATGGCTGAAAAGTCCAGGTTTGCCTTGGGAGCAGCAGCCAATGAACTGGAATTGGAAGTTTGAAATGAATCCCCAGCAAAGCCACGTCAGACAGCTCACAGTGAGACCGGGGGTGCTGAGCTAAGGAGCCCCCAGCTCCCGCCCCTCCTCTTGTCCCTGTTTTCCACCCATCCCACAGCATTCCCTGCCCTGTGCCCCCCGTTATTCCCCCACAGCATCCCCATCCCAGTGCTCCCCGTTATCCCTGCCTGCAGCATTCCCTGCATTTCCCTCGCTGTCCCACCTCATCCTCCCGGTTATCCCCCCGAGCTCCCCCTCAGCATTCCCAGCCCCGTTATCCCTCCATCCCATTGTCCCAGGACAGCATTCCCAGCCCCGTTATCCTGGTATTCTGTTATACCAGAGCAGCATTCCCAGCCCCGTTATCCCTCTATCCCAGGACAGCATTCCCAGCCCCGTTATCCCTCCATCCCATTGTCCCAGGACAGCATTCCCAGCCCCGTTATCCTGGTATTCTGTTATACCAGAGCAGCATTCCCAGCCCCGTTATCCCTCTATCCCAGGACAGCATTCCCAGCCCCGTTATCCCTCTATCCCAGGACAGCATTCCCAGCCCCGTTATCCCTCTATCCCATTGTCCCAGGACAGCACTCCCAGCCCCGTTATCCCTCCATCCCATTGTCCCAGGACAGCATTCCCAGCCCCATATCCCTCCATCCCATTGTCCCAGGACAGCATTCCCAGCCCCGTTATCCCTCTATCCCATTGTCCCAGGACAGCATTCCCAGCCCCGTTTTTCTGTTATTCCAGGACAGCATTCCCAGCCCTATTATCCCTCTATCCCGTTATCCCATTATCCATCCCAACATCCCTCTCTCCTGTTATCCATTATCCCGCTATCGCTCTCTCCCGTTATTTTCCCTCTCTCCCGTTATTCTCCCGTTATTTTCCCTCTCTCCCGTTATTCTCCCGTTATTCTCCCTCTCTCCCGTTATTCTCCCTCTCTCCCGTTATTCTCCCGTTATTCTCCCGTTATTTTCCCTCTCTCCCGTTATTTTCCCGTTATTCTCCCCCTCTCCCGTTATTCTCCCGCCGTTATCCCGCCGTTATCCCGCCGTTATCCCGCCGCTCTCCCTCGCTCCGCGGCGCGCAGCACCGCCCCGTGGCCCGTCCCCGCCGCTGCCGCCGGCCGGAAAATCCCGGCATTGAGGTTTTTCCCCCCAAATCCCGGCTCTCCGCCCCGGTCCCCGGAGGATTCCCCGGGAGCAGAGCGGGCAGCTCCCCTCGGGAGCGCACGGGTGTCCGCATCCCGGCTCCCGTCCCGCTTTTCCTGCCCGGAATTCCCAGCGGAGGGTGCAGCAGCAGCCCTGGCACGGGAGGAGCCGCTGGCAGCGGGGGATCCGTGGGACGGCAGAGGGATTTGGGGAGCCCGGAGCAGCGCTGGGGTTCAGCTTCCCATAAAGGGGGTGAGCGCTGGGCTGACGCCGCTCTCTCCCCTCCCGTGTGCTTTTTTCCCCTCTCTTCCAGGAGTTTCCCGGGATCGGGAGGGGATTGTGGATCATGCGGCCAGGAACGAGCCTGCCACCAGCCCTGGGGATGAGGGGAGTCACAGCCAAAACCAGCTCCTTTAACCCCAAAAAAACCCTTTAACCCCAAAACCAGCTCATTTAACCCCAAAACCAGCCCATTTAATCCCCCAAAAAACTCCTTTAACCCCAAAACCAGCTCTTTTAACCCCCAAACCAGCTCATTTAACCCCAGAACCAGCTCATTTAACCCGCAAAAACCAGCTCCTTTAAACCCCAAAACCACCTCCTTTAACCCCCAAAAACTAGCTCCTTAAACCCCCAAACCAGCTCCTTAAACCCCCAAACCAGCTCATTTAACCCCAAACCCAACTCCTTTGACCCCAAAGTCAGCTCCTTTAACCCCAAAAAAAAACTCCTTTAACCCCGTGTGCTCTGACTGTCCTTCACATCCCCCAAATCCCACCCGAACCTGTTCCCTGGAACCAGAGCTTGAAGGAAAATCGAGCCCCTGTTTCCTCTGCGTCTGTCTCAGCCCCATGAAAGGAAATCCCAATAATTTCCCCATGAAATACCCCCTAATTAAAACCATTACCTGGCCCCAATTTCCCCATGAAATACCCCCTAATTAAAACCATTACCTGGGCCCAATTTCTCCTTGGCCCAGCAGAAGCCCTCATCAATGTTTTCACATGCAGGCAGGTGAATTTTTAATTTAAATCCCAAGTATTGCACCCCTGATCTCAGCCAGGTGACACTTCCCTTGAAAACCTGGAATATCTCATGGAGGTTTGAAGGAATTTCTTATCCCAGCACCAGGAGGTGACAGAGGTGACAATTATCTGTTAGGTGAAGTTATTTAATATATTTAGTAGCACAGAGGGTTTAATCACTGACTGTTCCTGAGGATGACGAAGAGAGGAGTAGTTTGGGGTTTTTTTTTTTCCAAATATCCCAATGTTACAGGGAAAAAAAAAAAAATCCAAAAGCAGAAATGTTGGGACAAACAAGGGAAATGCTGCAAAATAAGGAGGATCCAGGGCCTGCCCAGGGAGCAATTCCTGCCCAAATTCCAATACTGGAATAAATACAAAGTGTCAGGAATCAACTGCTGTTCCCTGCTGCACGTCTATAAACGCATTAACAGGACTCCATAACCCTCAAATAAATTCCACCACCCTGAATTCTGAAGGAAAACCAAACAGCATTTGGTATTTAGTATTTAATTAAAGCTTCTACCTCCTTATTTCACTACAGGGATGCTACGTTTCTGCTGTAATAAATTATTCTTTTTTCCTACTGACAACTACCTGAATGCATTTGCAATTCACTTAAGAGGATTAATTAAGGCTTGTTTTCATGACAAGGGGTTTTTTGGTTTTTTTTTTTTTTTTTTTTTTTTTTTTTTTTTTTTTTTTTTTTTTTAAGAGCAATTAAAATCGGGTTTTAAAGTTATAACATATATTTGATAGCAATTACTGAAACAAATCCTAGAAAATTCAATATCCACGCCTAGGAATCCTCTAACACATGGAAGGAGCTGCTTCCCTGCAGCCAGCCTTCTCCAGGCTGGGATAAGCTTTACACCAGTGCTCCCTGCAGCCAGCCTTTTCCAGGCTGGGATAAGCTTTACCCCAGTGTTCCTGCAGCCAGCCTTTTCCAGGTTGGGATAAGCTTTACCCCAGTGCTCCCTGCAGCCAGCCTTTTCCAGGCTGGGATAAGCTTTACCCCAGTGTTCCTGCAGCCAGCCTTTTCCAGGCTGGGATAAGCTTTACCCCACTGTTCCTGCAGCCAGCCTTTTCCAGGCTGGGATAAGCTTTACACCAGTGTTCCTGCAGCCAGCCTTTTCCAGGCTGGGATAAGCTTTACCCCAGTGCTCCTGCAGCCAGCCTTTTCCAGGTTGGGATAAGCTTTACACCAGATTTCCCTGCAGCCAGCCTTTTCCAGGTTGGGATAAGCTTTACACCAGTGCTCCCTGCAGCCAGCCTTTTCCAGGTTGGGATAAGCTTTACACCAGTGCTCCCTGCAGCCAGCCTTTTCCAGGTTGGGATAAGCTTTACCCCAGTGCTCCCTGCAGCCAGCCTTTTCCAGGTTGGGATAAGCTTTACCCCAGTGCTCCCTGCAGCCAGCCTTTTCCAGGCTGGGATAAGCTTTACCCCAGTGTTCCTGCAGCCAGCCTTTTCCAGGCTGGGATAAGCTTTACCCCACTGCTCCCTGCAGCCAGCCTTTTCCAGGTTGGGATAAGCTTTACCCCAGTGTTCCTGCAGCCAGCCTTTTCCAGGCTGGGATAAGCTTTACACCAGTGCTCCCTGCAGCCAGCCTTTTCCAGGTTGGGATAAGCTTTACCCCAGTGTTCCTGCAGCCAGCCTTTTCCAGGTTGGGATAAGCTTTACACCAGTGTTCCTGCAGCCAGCCTTTTCCAGGCTGGGATAAGCTTTACCCCAGTGCTCCTGCAGCCAGCCTTTTCCAGGTTGGGATAAGCTTTACACCAGTGCTCCCTGCAGCCAGCCTTTTCCAGGTTGGGATAAGCTTTACCCCACTGTTCCCTGCAGCCAGCCTTTTCCAGGCTGGGATAAGCTTTACTCCAGTGTTCCTGCAGCCAGCCTTTTCCAGGTTGGGATAAGCTTTACACCAGATTTCCCTGCAGCCAGCCTTTTCCAGGCTGGGATAAGCTTTACCCCAGTGCTCCCTGCAGCCAGCCTTTTCCAGGCTGGGATAAGCTTTACCCCAGTGCTCCCTGCAGCCAGCCTTTTCCAGGTTGGGATAAGCTTTACCCCAGTGCTCCCTGCAGCCAGCCTTTTCCAGGTTGGGATAAGCTTTACACCAGTGTTCCTGCAGCCAGCCCTTTCCAGGCTGGGATAAGCTTTACACCAGATTTCCCTGCAGCCAGCCTTTTCCAGGTTGGGATAAGCTTTACACCAGTGTTCCTGCAGCCAGCCTTTTCCAGGTTGGGATAAGCTTTACTCCAGTGCTCCCTGCAGCCAGCCTTTTCCAGGCTGGGATAAGCTTTACCCCAGTGTTCCTGCAGCCAGCCTTTTCCAGGTTGGGATAAGCTTTACCCCAATGCTCCTGCAGCCAGCCTTTTCCAGGCTGGGATAAGCTTTACCCCAATGCTCCTGCAGCCAGCCTTTTCCAGGCTGGGATAAGCTTTACCCCAGTGTTCCCTGCAGCCAGCCTTTTCCAGGTTGGGATAAGCTTTACCCCAGTGCTCCCTGCAGCCAGCCTTTTCCAGGCTGGGATAAGCTTTACCCCAGTGTTCCTGCAGCCAGCCTTTTCCAGGTTGGGATAAGCTTTACCCCAGTGCTCCCTGCAGCCAGCCTTTTCCAGGTTGGGATAAGCTTTACCCCAGATTTCCCTGCAGCCAGCCTTTTCCAGGCTGGGATAAGCTTTACTCCAGTGTTCCTGCAGCCAGCCTTTTCCAGGCTGGGATAAGCTTTACCCCAGTGTCCCTGCAGCCAGCCTTTTCCAGGCTGGGATAAGCTTTACCCCACTGCTCCCTGCAGCCAGCCTTTTCCAGGTTGGGATAAGCTTTACACCAGTGCTCCCTGCAGCCAGCCTTTTCCAGGTTGGGATAAGCTTTACACCAGTGTTCCTGCAGCCAGCCTTTTCCAGGTTGGGGTAAGCTTTACCCCAGTGTTCCTGCAGCCAGCCTTTTCCAGGTTGGGATAAGCTTTACCCCAGTGCTCCCTGCAGCCAGCCTTTTCCAGGCTGGGATAAGCTTTACACCAGATTTCCCTGCAGCCAGCCTTTTCCAGGTTGGGATAAGCTTTACACCAGTGTTCCTGCAGCCAGCCTTTTCCAGGCTGGGATAAGCTTTACCCCAGTGTTCCTGCAGCCAGCCTTTTCCAGGTTGGGATAAGCTTTACCCCAGTGTTCCTGCAGCCAGCCTTTTCCAGGTTGGGATAAGCTTTACCCCACTGCTCCTGCAGCCAGCCTTTTCCAGGTTGGGGTAAGCTTTACCCCACTGCTCCTGCAGCCAGCCTTTTCCAGGCTGGGATAAGCTTTACCCCAGTGTTCCTGCAGCCAGCCTTTTCCAGGTTGGGATAAGCTTTACCCCAGTGTTCCTGCAGCCAGCCTTTTCCAGGCTGGGATAAGCTTTACACCAGTGCTCCCTGCAGCCAGCCTTTTCCAGGTTGGGATAAGCTTTACACCAGATTTCCCTGCAGCCAGCCTTTTCCAGGCTGGAATAAGCTTTCCACCAGTTTTGGCTGAGGTTCTGAGACTTGGATCATATTTAGAATTTAGGGAAAGCCCCAAATTTGCTCCCCAAACCTGCCTGAAGGTCTGTGCCTCACCTCGGCCTCTTTTTCCAGGCACACTTGGAAAAGTCACTCCTGGCCCCTCCTAACAAGGAGCAGCTTCTCCAAGGATTTGTGACCTTGGGATTTACCCAGACTGAGCCCAAATAAAACCCTGCATCCAGGGAGGATCCCTGCAGCAGCCCAGGAAACCTTCCCATGTCCCTGAAGGATCCCTGAAGGATTCCCCAGCACTTCCAAAACCACTCCCACGCCCCAAAGCCCTCGTGCAATCAACAGCCCCGAGGGGCAGGAAAAGGTGATGCTCCATCAATATTCCCCTCATCAGAGCTGAGCCCCAAACCAGCCAAATTCCAGTTTTGTCATTCTGGCACGGACAGGGGTGCAAATAACGAAATGCCAACACCCCAGATCCTGGGAGGCGGAATTTTAATTGACCTTTTTTGTGCTCTCCAGTGAAACCCCTTTCCATGCAGGTGAAACACGGAGAATATTTCGATTTATTTCCTGTTTGTTGTCCCCCCTGACGCTCCTCAGGGCTGCAGCTGGCTGTTTCCCCAGGAGAAATCTCCAGCTGGAAGGCTGTTCCAGGGATTTCCTCTTCCCACCGATGTCCTCCCTGTCAATTCTCCCCCTTCAGCACAGGCAGCAATTCCCCACTTTCCTTCAGCTCCTGGAAGACAGAAACGCAGCAATTACGGATTTTTGTGGGATTATCCAAGGGGATCCCATCAGGAAATCCTCCCTGGCAGCAGGGAATGCCTCACTAGAGGTCCCTCGTGGCCACCACTGAGGTTCATGAAGCATTTCAATTCTGGTTTGGGTGTATTTAATAAAAAAAAGACAAAACGTTTCGGTGGAAAACCACAGGCACCCACCAACTTCCCGTCCAAAGGAGGAAAAGGAGGGATTTTGTGGCTCCCACCCATAAAACCCAGCAAGAAAATAAACTATCCTGGGGATTCCGAGCAGGGGCTGCCGGCCCAGCTCAGCCTGGGCACTGAAATTCAAATTACAGGGCTGGGAAGTGGCTGAGGAGCACCAGCAAACTCCTGGAGAACAACGTGGGATGTTCCTCTCCCACAGCTGGGAATAAACAGCTCCCTGCTTTATTCTCTATTATGCTGCACTGAAAAATGAAATTCGAACCACTCGCAGCGTTCACCCACCCATACAAGCCACGGAATAAAACGGGATCAAGGAGAGAAATTACAGTTAAATACCAGAGGAAAAAAGGATTTTACAGCATCTTCCTGAGCACTTCCTAAATTACCTGGATTAATTTTATTTATTTAATCCCCACACTTGCTAAATAAATAAATAAAATTACCTATAAATTAAGTTAATCTATATAAGCAAAACCAATCTATGTAATTGAACCAATCCCTACACTTGTTAAATAAATAAAATTACTTATACTATATCTAATAAATAAATATTCTAATAATATAAAATTATAATTTACTTATACTAATTTATAAATTACTTATGCTAAATCTAAATTTAAATAAAACTAAACTATACAAACAGAATTAATCTATGTACTTTAAGTAAAGTTAATCTATATATATAAAATTAATCTACAAATTTTAGGTAAACCATCTACACAAATAAAATATTATTTATGTAATAATTTAATAAAACAATTTAAAGAATAGATTTAAATAATAATTGAAGCAATCCCTACACTTGTTAAATAAAAATCTATATACTTGAAGTAAAATTAATCTATATAAATAGAATTAATCTGTACACTTTAAGTAAAGTTAAGCTATATAAATAAAGCTGCTTGGCAGAATTTAAGTAAAAATAAATATAAACAAAATAATTATTTATATAATAATTTAAATAATAAGTTTATATAATAGTTGAAGCAATCCCCACACTTGTTAAATAGATAAGAATCTATATACTTTAAGTAAAAATAATCTCTATAAATAAAATTAATCTATATAACAGAAGTCAATTTATATCAATAAAATAAATCTATGTAATTTAAGTAAAAGTAATCCTTGCAAACAAAATTAATCCATATACTTTACGTAATGTTTACCTATATAAATAAAATGACTCTGTGTAATCGAAGCAATCCTTCTTAAATACATCAAAAATTGCTTCTTAAATAAATCTCATTTCCAGAATTTAAGAAGGACCAGTATTTTTTTTTTTTTTTTTAGAATTAAATGGATTTATTGATTGAACCTTCCCAGGAGTCCAGAATTTGCAGAACTCTGACCCATCCAGGCAGGAACGGGCTCAGGAGGATTTGGGAACTCTGGGAACAACTCCAACAAAATTTCCTTTTTCCCAGGAACGTTTTCTGGGAATAACCCCACCCAGCTTGGCTGGGGGAAAAAAAACCAAACCAACATCAGGAGCAAAATTAAGGACGAGAAAAGTACAACAAAAAGGGGCAAAAATCGACTTTAAAGTGGAGATTTAAAGCTCCTTTTCCTGGAAAAGCACCCTGGGGTGGCCACAGGAATTCTGTGGGAGGCAGGCAGGGAAATTCCTACAAATGGAGTTTTTCTCGCGAAGAAATCCCGATTTTTACCTTGACAATGTCCAGCCCTCCCACCAGCTCCCCCTTGACGTACAGCTGGGGGTACGTGGGCCAGTTGGAGAAGGATTTCAGGCCCTGGCGCACCTGGAAAATTAATTGGGAATTAATTAGGAACGGGAGCTCTGGGAAATGAACCCACAGGGGACGGGGAGCTCCTCTCACCTCCTCGTCCTCCAGGATGTCAAAGGTCTCGTAATCCACACTGGGGAGAGGGGAAAAAGGGGTTAATTCACATTATCCACACTGGGGAGAGGGGAAAAAGGGGTTAATTCACATTATCCACACTGGGGAGAGGGGAAAAAGGGGTTAATTCACATTATCCACACTGAGGAGAGGGGAAAAAGGGGTTAATTCACATTATCCACACTGAGGAGAGGGGAAAAACGGGTTAATTCACATTAT
This sequence comes from Hirundo rustica, assembly GCF_015227805.2. NCBI lineage: Eukaryota > Metazoa > Chordata > Aves > Passeriformes > Hirundinidae > Hirundo > Hirundo rustica. The sequence continues at coordinate 11,391 of NW_026690454.1, read as the reverse complement.
CCACACTGGGGCTGGGGGAAAAACGGGTTAATTCACATTATCCACACTGGGGTTGGGGGAAAAAACGGGTTAATTCACATTATCCACACTGGGGAGAGGGGAAAAAGGGGTTAATTCACATTATCCACACTGGGGAGAGGGGAAAAAGGGGTTAATTCACATTATCCACACTGAGGAGAGGGGAAAAACGGGTTAATTCACATTATCCACACTGGGGTTGGGGGAAAAAGGGGTTAATTCACATTATCCACACTGGGGAGAGGGGAAAACGGGTTAATTCACATTATCCACACTGGGGAGAGGGGAAAAAGGGGTTAATTCACATTATCCACACTGGGGCTGGGGGAAAAACGGGTTAATTCACATTATCCATGCTGGGGTGAGGGGAAAAAGGGGTTAATTCACATTATCCACACTGGGGAGAGGGGGAAAACGGGTTAATTCACATTATCCACACTGGGGAGAGGGGAAAAAGGGGTTAATTCACATTATCCACACTGGGGAGAGGGGAAAAAGGGGTTAATTCACATTATCCATGCTGGGATTGGGGGAAAACGGGTTAATTCACATTATCCACGTTGGAGTTGGGAGGAGATGCTCCAAAACCAGCCAAACTCCTCGAAATTTGTGAGGAGCGCCTCGAAATGCTCAAAAAACCTCCAAAATACCTTTAAAATTGTCAAAAAAACTCTCAAAAAACCTCCAAAATTCCCTCAAAAAACCTCCAAAATACCCTCCCAAAATTCTCATAAATCCCCTGAAAATACCTCCAAAAACCCTCAAAAATTCTCAAAAAAAACCCCTCCAAAATACCCTCAAAAAAACCCTCAAAAAACCCTCTAAAATACCCTCAAAAAAACCTCCAAATACCCTCAAATATTCTCCAAAAAAACCTCCAAATACCCTCAAATATCCTCCAAAAAACCCTCCAAAATACCCGCAAAATTTGCCAAAATACCCTTCATAAATTGTCAAAAAACCCTCAAAAATTCTCAAAAAAACCCTCAAAAATTCTCCAAAAAAACCTTAAAAAAACCCTCCAAAATACCCTCAAAAAAATTGTCAAAAAACCCCTCAAAAACTGTCAAAAATACCCTCCAAAAAACCCTCCAAAAAACCCTCAAAAAACCCCTCAAAATTTGTCAAAAAAACCCGCTCAAAAAGTCTCAAAAAAATTGTAAAACCTCAAGTTTTTTTAGAAGTTGTAAAATGCTCAAAAACCCCCTCAAAGTTCTCAAAAAACCCCTCAAAGTTCTAAAAACTCAAGATTTTTTTGAAAAAAACTCAAAATATTCAAAACCCTCCCCTCAAAAAGCCTCAAACCCTCAAGTTTTTCTAAAATCCCTAAAAATGCTCAAAACCCCCTCAAAATTCTCACAGAGAAACCCCAAAATCTTGAAAAAAAAAAAAACCCTCTCACGACTCTTTAAAAAAAAAAAAAACCCTCAAATTTCTCACCAAAAATTTTCAAAAACCCCTCAAAAAACTCCTCAAAATTCAACTAAAATCCATCAAAATTCCCCCCAAAAAATACCCTTACGAATCTTGAAAGAAGCCTCAAAAGTTCTCAAAAATCTCCTCAAATATCCCCATTAAATTCTCTGGGAACCCTTCAGCTGTTTGAAAGCCTCTTTAGAAATAACCCCTTACATCTGAGGAATATTTCCCCTCACATTTTCCAATATATCCCCCCCAAAAATGCGGTTGTGGCCCCAAGCTCCCCCCCGTTACTCACCCGGTGTTATTCATGATTTCTAGGATCTGCTTGCTGAAGCCGCATTTTGCCATCTAAAATGTGAAATACAGATGTTCAAAGGCCCCGGCTTTGTTTTAAATCCACGCAATTCCAGCTGCACTACGGCAATTCCCGATTTTCTGCAGCGTGAGCTGCTCCTTAACCCCTGCTCCGGCCTTTGTCTCCCGATTTTTATGGATTTATGGAATAAATCTGCTTTTATTTGGAGGCATCGCTGCCTGGATTCACCACGATGATGATGAACTACAGCTAATAAACAAGGGCAGCCACTCGTTATATTTATTAAACTCATAATTAATTATAATGAATTAATAATTACTATCCATCGCCAAGGACTAAAAATACCCAGCCATTTTTATATATTAATAGACATTGTGGAAATGTGTAATATCTATTACTAAAATATCTATTGATATCTAAATATATATTATATAATACCTATTATCTACATTCATCGATATTAATAGAAATATCTAATATTTAGATAATATCCAGCAATTCTAAATAATAAGAAATAATTAAATAATAATAATTTGTAATAAATAAATTATTATATTTATAATAAATAATATAATAATAAAACCTGTTCTATGGTTTACAGAAGCACCGAACAAAAGGATCAGTAACTTTTCCTGCAGCCCCGATTGGGATTAAGGAAGAACAAGGTAAAAATTCAATATTTTCTGGAACATTCCACGTTACCTGTTTGTTTCCCTTCATAAAGAGCATCACGGGAGCTTTGTTTATCAAGGATTTAAGCCTGCAAAGAGACATCAAACACCTTGGTTATCACCCCAGACCAAGTGCAGGAGTGGAAATGGGAAGCAAAAGTGATAAATCCCCAGGAATTCCCCGCTGGGGTGGGTGGGGAGAGAATCCCACTCCCAGCAGCCTGCTCAAAAATTGCATTAAAACTTCCCCAAACTGCTCCAAAGCTGCTGCTGCTCCTTAAAAACACGTTTCATGGACAATTTTAACCTAAAAAAATAACCTTGGGAAGAGTTTTCTTTAAGGGAACCTCGAAATCCTTTGGGGAGCAGAGGACATTTCCCATTCCCTTCTTTCCCTAAAAACTTTGTGCCAAACAAACAAACAAATTTGTCTAAATGGAGTTACTGCTCGTGCAGTTTGCAAACTTTCATCAAGAACTGGCCAAAAAACGTTTCATTTCTTAACAAACTCCTTAAAGAGTACAGGAAGGGGTGAAAAAGCTTTAAAAAATAAGTTTTTTTAAAGGTGAGCCCATCTCATCTTTAACTCCAATTTAATCTCTGCTGAAAGCATTAACCGGGGTCTGTGGCCTCAGTGAAACGATTGAAAAGCAAAGTAACCCAAGCCTCGGGACAAATTTGGAAGGAATTAATAAATCCCTGGAATTTAGAATGCTGGGATTGTGATTTATCACCACTTTTAAATGGGATTAATGAAATTATTTCTGCACTGCACTGAGCAGGGAGAAAAACCAAGGGGGGGGGGATCCCCAGGCAGGGGATTCCCAGAGCTGGGAAATCCGTGGCAAATAAAGGTGGAAAAAACTTTATAAAGATGATTTTTCCTAGTTATTCTTACAGAATAAATTCTTAAAAGGAGACAAGGAATGTCTATCTATATATCCACTTATAGATATATAAACATATGAGTAAATACATATATTAAAAAATATATAAATGGAAATATATAGATATATAAATTTGTAACTAGAAATATATGATTATATAGACTTATAAATACATGAATATAGATATGTACAAATCTATATTTATAAATATATAGATACAGGAATACATCTATAAAACATATAAATAGAAATAAATAGATTCATACATATTTATAAATATTTAAATATAGAGCTACACAATTAGATAGATAGATATCAACATATCTATAGATATTATATCTATATTATATAATATCTATATATAACATATTATAGATATTATAGATATAAAAATATATCTATAGATATAGATTTATAAATATCTAGATGCATATAACTTAATATAGATATATAAATTGATAAATAGATATATAAATATAAAATTAGATACAGTCTTGCTATAAGCAGAAATGAAACCACAGATATAAGTAAAGATTCTCGGACTAAAATGTACAAAGCCCCAAAGACAAACCCCTGAAAAACCTCAGGAATTCTGTAAGCAAATTAATTCCTGAGGCAATTCTGATAAAGCAGGAATTTACAGGGGCTTTCCTCTACATGAACATAGAGGAAAAAAAACCCAAAATGGTTATAATTCACCCACCTGTCCTCCAGCTTCTGGGCCTTGGGGCAGATGGTGTCCAGCTCTCCTGACGCCTCGAGCTCCTGGGGAAATCGGGGGAGGCAAAATCCAAATAAACGAGGTGGAAAAGGCAAGAAAATTTAAAACCAAGGAAGCCAAAGGCGTTTGCGGCAGGACACCAAGGGGAGGAAAGCGCACGGCGTCACCTTGACGATGTCCAGGCCCCCGACGAGCTCCCCGGCCACGTAGAGCTGCGGGTAGGTGGGCCAGCTGGAGAAGGCCTTGAGCCCCTGGCGCACCTCCTCGTCGGAGAAGACGTCGAAGCTGCTGAAGGCGACGCCGTGCCGGGTCAGGATCTCCACCAGCTGCCGGCTGAAGCCTGCAAAAGGAGGATTCGGGGGGATTTCAGCACCCGGCCTCACCCCGCCCGCCCGACCACGGAGCTGCTCTCCACAGTGTTGGGGAGGATGGAGCCAGAAAGCCCTATAAATATGATTGCCTGGATTCTGAGAATGTGAAACCTGTAAGTGAGATAGAACTGAGAGTAAGTTGTGATGTTTGAGATGTCCTAGCTACTGGATGCCTGCGAAAACGACCCCCTGTGTATGATTTATCCCACACATGTAACCCCCCCCGAAGTATCAGGTATCTGTGACCCCATTGGCACAAGCCTGTTACAGCCCACCTCGAGACCCCTTACCAGGGGCTGCGAGAGTGGGCCGCCCTTCTGTTCCTTCTCTCCTCTTGTCTCTTTGTTCTCTTCTCCTTTGCTCCTCTCTCCTGCCTCTTGGAATTCCCTTATCTCTTTCTTTCCCCACCGTCCAAGGCCATGCCACAGCTGCGCCTGGCGGCTCCGAGCGAGGCCTCACGTCCCGTACGATAAACCTCTTCTTCTAAAGCCTAACTTCAGAGATCTCTCGTCTACATTCACCCACACCGTCCTGGAGTGCTCAGCAGCGAGCAGGAGGAGGCTTTTCTACACCACAGCGAGCCCAGAACGCCTCCGGTGGCTGTTCTGTGCTTCCCCACAGCTGCCAGCAGCACAAAAGGGCAAAACCCCACTGAACAGCTGGCAAAGAAATGGCAAATCCCATTTAATGCCATCCCTGCTTAGGCGTTCGGTGATTTCTTGGTTACTGTGCTCACTAGTTCAGTTTAAAAAGTTGGCTTTTGTAAGTATTTTCTACTTGCATTTATATTATGCTATATATTATTACTTATATAAATATATAATTACTCATGTATTACTTATATATTATAAATATATATATTACTTAAATATTTGCTACTTGTATTTATACTTCTACTATACATTATTACTATTAAATTACGCTTATATAAATATTTTCTACTTGTATTTATACTATACTATATATTACTACTTATAAAATTACAAAATTACTTATATATGACATATATTATAAATATATATATTACTTACATAAATATTTACTACTTATATTTCTACTTCTACTATGTATTATTACTATTATATACTTACATAAGTATTTTCTACTTGTATTTATATTATACTATATATTACTACTTATAAAATTATATAATTACTTATATATTTTAAATATATATATTACTTACATAAATATTTACTACTTATATTTCTACTTCTACTATATATTATTACTATTATATACTTATATAAGTATTTTCTACTTGTATTTATATTATACTACATATTACTACTTATAAAAATATATAATTAACTTATATTTTTAAAATATATATTACTTACATAAATATTCACTACTTATATACTTCTACTATATATTATTACTATTATATTATATAAGTATTTTCTACTTGTATTTATATCATACGATATATTACTACTTATAAAAATATATAATTACTTATATATTATAAATATATATATTACATAAATATTTACTACTTATATTTCTACTTCTACTATATATTATTACTATTATATTATACTTATGTAAGTATTTACTACTTGTATTTTCTACTCGTACTTAATTTAGGAGCCTCCTTCCCTATTTCACCTAAAAGGCAAACTCCTTTTTTATTTTTTAATTTATTTTATGTTTTCCTGGGTGTTTCGTGTTATTTTATTACCTCTTTGATACCTTCACACCACGTTTTGTTTTCCTCTCTGGCAGATTTTCATACCAACACTCTCAGCAAGATACCAAGCACTGAATATTCTGATTTTACAAGATTTTATGTGTTCATAAGTGGCCAACATGAGGAGAAGAGTCTCTCTCTTTTTTTTTAAACTAATCTTTTTCCCTGAGAAAATTGTCACATTATTTGTAAAGAGTTGTAGGTATGAAAACTGTAATATTATTTGATTTAGAGTCATCTTTTTCCACCTCCCAGACAACCCAATCACATCATCTGCAGAGAGGATCCAGCAGGGTTTGCCCCTAAATCAATCTAATAATCAGGTTTGCTCTTTGCCAGGTTTGCATTCCAGCCCCCTGCAATCCTTCCAATTCCCTGCAAGAAACGCTGAGCAAATGAAAACCTTTACACAAATATTAAATGAAGAGAGAGGGGGAGACAATGCTTAAAGGCTCCGAAAAAAGAATGAAAGCTCAAGGTTTAAACAGGGACGGGGCAGCACAGAAAGTGCAGCTGTCAGGGGTAGGAACTGGCTTTTTTTTTCCTGTGACGTTTTTAAGTTGCTTTTCCTTCCTTTCCTGCTGCATTTATGGAGTTTGTGAGGGAGAAGGAGGATCCTGAAATTGCTGGTTTTGGTTGGAAAACCAACTCAGCTCCAGCAGCCCCTGCACACCCCATGCACGGCACCAAACTGAGCTCCAGCAGGACAGAGCCCGGGGCAGGGTAACATCACCCACCCCACGCTCCTCACAGAGCCCCTAATCCACCAATTCACCCCAAAATTCAACTACTGCAGCACCAGCTCTGCCGCTGCTTTGGAACCACCTGCAAACAGAGGCCAGGCAGAGTTCAGGGAATAAAGAGCAGTTGTATTTATGGAAGGGCCTTCAGGTGCATTCAGGGCAGACAAAGCCCCCCAGAAATGGACAGTGGTCACGGGTTTCACACTTTGATCAGTCTGGTCCATTTGCACATTGGGGCTCATCTCCCAATTAGAGCTCCAGTTAATGAAGTCATTCACCCCAAGTTTGCTCCATCTCTCAGGCCCCAGGCAGTGAGGTGTCCCTGATCCCCAGGCCTGGAGAGGAATTCTGTGTGTGAGCAGAACGGGAGAGCAGCAGCTCCCGCTGTGTGCGGGGTTTGGAGTCACCCACTAAAGCGCTGCAGGGCCACAAACGGGTGAACAACAGCAAAGCTGAAATCCTGAGGCATCATTTACCAGCAATACTCGCACGAGCACTTGGGGTGAGCACGGAAAAACCGAAGGAACGGGGAAAGCGCTGCCAGAAAGGAGAGAAATGCCAGGAAATGCTCACCACAGCGGGGTTCTTTGGGAGAGCCCTTCATGAAGAGCTGTGTGTGGAGTTTGGAGTCACCCACTAAAGAGCTGCAGGGCCACAAACGGGTGAACAACAGCAAAGCTGAAATCCTGAGGCATCACTTTACCAGCAATACTCGCACGAGCACTTGGGGTGAGCATGGAAAAATGCCGCCAGAAAGGAGAGAAATGCCAGGAAATGCTCACCACAGCGGGGTTCTTTGGGAGAACCCTTCATGAAGAGCATGCAGGGGGCAGCGTTGATGAGCTTCTTGAGGCGGGCATGGAGCTGCTCCTGGGCAGAGGCGGCGGGGCCGGGCGCGGGCGCAGCGCCGGCCGCGTGCCGCTGCACCTTCTGCGTCAGCTCCGGCGCGTGCGCCCCGTCCAGCCTGTCCACCTTCTGGGAATTCTGCAGGGAAAGAAACACAGCCCTCAGTCCAGGGTGGCCTAAAAGCACGGCACTCCCTCCCAGCAAAGCCCAGCCTTCCAGGTCTGCACGGCCAGGCTCGAGCCTGAAGGGATTTCAGCGCTTCTGGTTTTCTGATCCTGCATCAGTGCCCAGCTCTGAGCTCAGTATAAAGTGCAGTAACCATCTTCACTCTTTGATCAGACAAAACAATCCCCCTGGGCTTGAAACTCAAGGGCTCCCTCCAGCCTCAGGCCATGAAAAGTATAAATAAAAGTTTAAATTAAATATAAATAAATTAAATATAAATAAAAGAATTTGGGAGGAGCAAACTGAGGTAAATGACTTCATTACCTGAGGCTGTAACCGGAGGATTAACCCCTGACACATAAATGGACCAAACTCATTTCTGTCTGAAAAACTGGGGACCATCATCCACCTTGGGTGAAGGCTCTGACTGCCCAAAGTGTGCCTATTGGAGGCCTTTAATAAATATCCATAATAATAAAAATAAATTTATTCTCTTAATCTTGTGTAGCCTCTGTTCTAGGGAGCCACTCCAAGGCATCAGTAACAGCAGCAAGTTTGCCTCTGTAAACACTTACTAAAGAAAATATTATCAATTTTATCATCACAGGCAAACAGCATCCAAACAGAGATTTCTTATTTCTACTATTACCATACTTACTCGGGTTTTCTCCCAACTACAACACAAAGAAAAGTTGCTGTAAATTTTCTGACCCAAGTACAACTAAAATAAAAAGTATGTATGAATTCTGAAGCACTTAAGGAAGCCCTGAAATATTCCATATAAAGTGCAAAAACCATTTCTATCTCCATTTTTAGGTTCCACTGGATAAACTTCAATCAGTCACAGAGGTGTTTCCTCACTGACAAAGCTCCTAAGGTTCTGGCAGAGTATTACACAAGTATAAGTATTAAGAGTGCACATGAATTCTATTTTCTCTTAAATCCATTTTCTCTTAAAGTCATTTCCTCTTAAATCCATTTCCTCTTACCTTAAAGAACAAGAACGTTGGAACAGAACTAATTCCATATTTTTCAGACACTTCAGGCACAGCCTCAGCTTCCAGCTAAAAACCAAACAAAAATAAAAAAAAACAACCAACCTGGATTATTTTCATAATCTTCTTTAAAGTTTCACAGTGAGTGTCAATCCTGGAATGTCCTCCCTGGCATTTTATACATTTAAACAGGATCTGCTGCTGAAGTTTGTGAGGCATTTGCATTTAAATGAGACTCTCCGGGCTGCCGTGGCACCCACTGAACCTCCACGGTGTCAAAACCGGTTCAGGGGTTTTTATTTCGCTGCACATTTCAAAAGACGCCCGGAGGGCACGAGTAAGATTTCTGGTGCGCTCCCGACCCAGTAAATTTTCGATGCTGCGCAGCTCCTGCTCTATTGGAGGCCATAAATCACCAACCCCAGCTATGTCACCACCACGGGGGCTCTTTGGTGCCCCTCTGGGCGCTCTGCATCACCCCTGCCATCTGCAGCCTCCTGCAGATCAGGAGCAAAGGAGGAAGGGTTCCTCCCTCCCGCCTTGATTTTTAACTCCTGCTGAGCGCCCGGCCCGGGATTGCTGCTCCCACTTTCATCGTCCAGGGACCTGCTGTGAAAATTTATCCGGACTGGCTCAGATTTTGAGCTGCTCCCGCTGCACAGGCTCTTAATGAAGCCACTAATTACACAGGCAAAGCAGGAGCATCAAAACCGAGCCTCCTCCTGGAAACCTCCACTCCAACAGAATCAACTGAGAGACTACAGCGAGAAAATGAAAGCTTACGTTCAGCTGAAAGCTCATAGACAACTGAAAGAGAACAGATAATTTCAATTATTGATTCTTTTTCCAGGGGCAAATGACGGCTTCCACCTCTAATACTCATTTTCTTTCCCAGCAAAACTTCCTGCTTGGATATTTATACTCCACGTGACACAAAGCAGATTTCATTTCGTCTTTCAGGGACTTGCTCCTATTGGCACAGCTTCCCAAAATGTTGTTTGTGAGTGTTTTGGGATATGAACACACTCATTTCAACCAAACAGCTGAGGAGGTAACAGGTGCTTGCCAATTCAAAGGCAGGCTGGATATTCTGGAAGACAAAAATCCCACCAAGAACTGCCAGAAATCAAATATATTCCTCTCGAGGAGCTCCTCCCTCCAAAACATATCAGTAAAATTCACCCAAGAATTTCCATCAGCTTATTTTCCCTAAGAATAGCAGTAATACCAAAATTACTGTAGGGGAGGGAAGCTGGGGGGAAGGATGTGCCACTGTCTCGGTTTTACAGCCCTGGATGACTTTGGAACCTCGTTATTAAAAAATAAATTACAGCTGAATAATAAAGGTCATAAATAAATAATACAGGAATAATAAAAAGGCAACTGAGAGATTTCAGACTTTGCTGGGCTGAGTAAGAGCTGCTAAACTCTAGATAAATTAAAGCAACTTGAATTTGCAATACGTTGAAAATTAGTCTTTTGAAGCTCTAAGTCATGAAATACAATGAAAATAATTCTGTCTTGTTTTACAAATACCAGCTGAGAGGAATCATTAAAAAAACCCCCCACACATCCTAAAGGCCGTAAAAATCCCATTGCAATACTCACACACGGCTGGCTGCTCCCTGCCCTCAGCATCCCACAGGTGCCTCATTAACCAGAGACATTTGGGTCAAACCCAGCAGCACGTGGGTGAAGTCAATTCCTTCTTCCTGCCCCTGGATCTCAGCGGGATGGGCAGAGGGTCTCACAAAGCAGAGTGACAGCACTGCAGGGGCTGAACTCACCCTCCTGAAGGGTTCTTGTAGGATGCAGGAGCCCTCTGGCAATCCTGAGATCCCTTAACCAGTAACATCTCCAAGGCTGAACACCCCGGGGCAGAGCGAGGTGTCCCTGCCCACGACGGGATTTAGGGTCCCTCCCACCCAAACCATTCCCAGATTCTGTCTGAGCCCACCCTGGCAGCAGCAGCACCTCAGGGATGACACTGGATGGGATTTAGGGTCCCTCCCACCCAAACCATTCCCAGATTCTGTTTGAGCCCACCCTGGCAGCAGCAGCACCTCAGGGATAGCACTGGATGGGATTTAGGGTCCTTTCCCGCCCAAACCATTCCAGGATTCCCTGTCTAAGCCCATCCCTGACAGCAGCAGCACCCCAGGGATGGCACTGGATGGGATTTAGGGTCCTTTCCCACCCAAACCATTCCAGGATTCTGTTTGAGCCCATCCTGGCAGCAGCAGCACCTCAGGGATGACACTGGATGGGATTTAGGGTCCTTTCGCACCCAAACCATTCCAGGATTCTGTCTGAGCCCACCCTGGCAGCAGCAGCACCCCAGGGATGGCACTGGATGGAATTTAGGGTCCCTCCCACCCAAACCATTCCAGGATTCCCTGTCTGAGCCCATCCCTGACAGCAGCAGCACCCCAGGGATGGCACTGGATGGGATTTAGGGTCCTTTCCCACCCAAACCATTCCCAGATTCTGTCTGAGCCCACCCTGGCAGCAGCAGCACCTCAGGGATGGCACTGGATGGGATT
>NW_026690453.1:0-26526 GCF_015227805.2 Hirundo rustica | reverse complement strand
GGAGATGGGAGATGGGAGATGGGAGATGGGAACTGGGAGCTGGGGGCTGTCCTGGCCCTTCAGAGGAGTTTGGGGACACAGGGAGGAGCCTGGGGTTTGGGGTTTGGGGTTTGGAGTTTGGGGTTTGGGGCACACAGAGCTGGGTTTGGGGTTTGAGGTTTGGGGTTTGGGGTTTGGGACACACAGTCCTGGGTTTGGAGCTCTGCTATCCTTGCAGAGCACGGAGCTCCCATCTGCTGCTGCCTTGAGCTCAGCTCAGAGGAGGATTCCCAGTCAGGATTAACAAGTGGAATGGGAAAACCTCGATCCCGATGCTGCTGGGGATCCCACAGTGTGCTGGGGACCACCCCGAGCCATTCCATGGGGTTTTATCAGCCAGGCTGCCCTGCCACGAGCCAGGGGCTCAGAGAGGGGCTGGCGCTTTTCCAGGAGTGGGTGATCCCACAAAACCCAGCCTGTCCCGTCCTTCCCAGGTGGGTGGATGAAGACGGAGCGCTCCTGCTACCTGAAGAAAAGGCGAGCAGACTTCGTGGCCGGCTACCTGCGAGGCAGAGTCGTGGTGGCCGGGGGCCTGGGTGAGCCTCTGGGGCCGTGGGGACCCTTTTAAAAGGTTTGGGAATTGTTAAAAGGGAGAAATCCCAATCCTGGCTGACGGGAGCGAGCAGGGAAAACAAACGCCGTGAGGGGATGGGGTACAGAGCCGCCCAGGGATGCTCGATGGCGCTTCCCAGATCATCCAGCGCCTCCTTCTGTGCTTCCAGGGAATCAGCCGACTGTGCTGGAGTCGGCAGAGGCTTTCCACCCGGAGAAGAACAAGTGGGAGAGCCTCCCGCCCATGCCCACCCCGCGCTGCGCCTGCTCCAGCATCGCGCTGCGGGATTGCCTGCTGGCCGTGGGCGGCGTCAGCCAGGGGCTCAGCACGGCCGTGGAGGCCCTGTGCCTGTCTGATTCCTGACTGGAGCAGGATCCCACCTGGAATGGCCTGTGTACCTGTCTGATTCCTGACTGGAGCAGGATCCCACCTGGAGCGGTCTGTGTGCCTGTCTGACTCCTGACTGGAGCAGGATCCCACCTGCAGCAGGATCCCACCCGGAGCAGGATCCCACCCGGAGCAGGATCCCACCTGGAATGGCCTGTGTGCCTGTCTGACTCCTGACTGGAGCAGGATTCCCCCTGGAGCAGGATCCCACCCGGAGCAGGATCCCACCCGGAGCAGGATCCCACCTGGAATGGCCTGTGTGCCTGTCTGACTCCTGACTGGAGCAGGATTCCCCCTGGAGCAGGATCCCACCTGGAGCAGTCGGTGTGTCTGTCTGACTCCTGACTGGAGCAGGATCCCACCTGCAGCAGGATTCCCCCCAGAGCAGGATCCCACCCGGAGCAGGATCCCCCCCGGAGCAGGATCCCCCCCGGAGCAGTCTGTGTGTCTGTCTGATTCCTGACTGGAGCAGGATCCCCCCCGGAGCAGGATTCCCCCTGGAGCAGGATCCCGCCTGCAGCAGGATCCCCCCCCGGAGCAGGTCCCAGCAGTGGCCTTGGGGACAGTGCTGGCAGTTCCCAGGAGCAGCATCCCGCTGCTGTAGGAGCCCGGCAGCTCCTCCAGAACCACATCCACGGGTTCCCGCCCGGCACTGCTGCTGTACCCCGTGAGGAACCCCCACACTGGCCGTCCCCACCGGGAAGAAGGAGCAATCGGAGCTGTTTGATCCCCCCGGGACGGGCGGTGGCTTTGGCGCTGCAGAAGGGACCCCGCTGCCTCCTCCTGGGTTCCGTTCTCCTCAGGCGGATTTTGGGAGCGCTGTCCGAACTGTCGGGGTGCAATTCCAGCCGGGAGCAGCTGTGCCATTAAAAGCTGGTTTTGGGAAAGCTCCTGGAGGGAGCCGGGGCTGTGCCGGAGGTGTTGTGGTGTGAAAATGCGCGAGAGAGGGCAGGCTGGGATCCTGGAATCACGGAATGGTTTGGGTTGGAAGGGAGCAGCCGGATCCAAACCCAGCCGTGGGCAGGGACACCTTCCCCGATCCCAGGCTGCTGGGAAGTGGGATCCTGCAGGACACAAATCCCCGGGTTTTGTCACGGCAGGGCCGTGCCCGCTCCCCAGGCTCCGGGCGGGTCAGGCGCTCCTGGCTGCGCCTGCAGGGCGGGTTTTGCGTTCTTTGAGCATTTTGGGGTGGATTGTTTCGCGCTGGGTCTCTCCCCAGAGCTGTGAACAGCAGATGGCACCGCTGGGCTGAGCTGGGCCGGGGCAGCGCCGCCCGCAGCGCTCCCGCTGTCCCGGGCTGCCCCCGCCGGCCGGGGCTGGACCGGGGCGGCTCCAAAATCCCGTCTCAGGCCGTGCAAGAGCCAAGAAATAACTTGGACGCCGCGCGTCCCCTCCGGTATTTTATCCCAGTGGAGTCCAAACACCTCCCAGGAGCTGGGACAGGGCTGGATTTGGGTCCAAAGAGTCCCCGGTGCTGCTGCCCAGCGCCAGTCCAGGAAATGTCCCCGGGTCCCGCTGCAGTGAATCCCTCGGGACGAGAGAGTGGAGAGCTTCTTCCCCCAGATCAGCGCTGGGTTTGTCACAAGTCGGCGACGCTCCTGCCGTCCCTGGGGGCTGCAGAGAGCCCCGGGCAGCCCCCCGTGCCCCGGGCAGCCCCCCGCGCCCGCCCTGCCCGCTCCGCGCCTTTATCCCAGCCCAGCCTTCGGAGTTTTCCGGCCACAAAAAGATCCCGGGGCGGCCCCGGCCGTGTCCTCGCCTGAACTCCCCACGCTCGGAGTTTACTGAGAGCCCTTTCAGCCCCGGTGGCTGCTCCGACACAGAGGCTGAGGCCTGGGCTGGCCCCGCTGCCAAAGATCGGCGTTTATCGGCCCCGAGCAGACCTTGTCTGCACAAACAGGAAACTTCCTCAAGGAGCAGCCTCCAAAGGATCCGGCGGCGGAGCAGAAATGGTCCCTGCACCTCGCCATGGGCCCAGGACACGTGGCTGGGCTGGCCCTGGCTCCTGGGGACAACTTTTTGGGGGGGGGTCACTGCTGTTTTTTGGGGTCAGCTCTGCCCTTTGTGGGTGACAATTCCCAAAAGGAGCCCAGCGTGGGGTTCTGTGAGCGCTGTTCAGGTTCAGCCGGGAATTCCGCTCGGGAGAGCTGGGAATGGAACCCCGGGAAGCGCCTCTGTCCCTGCCACCCTCACCCCTGGGATGTCCCCAGAGCTGTGGGGCCACCAGCAGCGGGGTCACCCCTGGCTTTTCCCATTCCCATGGTGTCTGCCGGCGCTGGAGCGGATGTGGAGTCACCGTCCTGAGACGCAGACGCTTCCTGCTCGCAAAATAAAAGCTGCAGCTTGTTTTGTTTTGTTTTGTTTTGGAGGGGAATTTTGGTTATTTTTCCTGTAAATGCCTCGGGGTTCCTGCAGCCCCACGTGCTGGGAGACCCCCAGCGCCCGGGAAGGTGACAGGGACACCTGGGGGGTGGATTTGGGGTGAAGGGAGCCTTGAAGGAGAGGTAAAACAGGAAAATTCGGATGGATGGATCCATGGATGGATGGATGGATGGATGGATCCATGGATGGATGGATGGATGGATGGATCCATGGATGGATGGATGGATGGATGGATGGATCCGTGGATGGATGGATCCATGGATGGATGGATGGATGGATGGGTGGATGGATCCATGGATGGATGGATGGATGGATCCGTGGATGGATGGATCCATGGATGGATGCATGGGTGGATGGATCCATGGATGGATGGATGGATGGATGGATCCATGGATGGATGGATGGATCCATGGGTGGATGGATCCATGGATGGATGGATGGATGGATGGATCCATGGGTGGATGGATGGATCCATGGGTGGATGGATCCATGGATGGATGGATGGATGGATGGATCCATGGATGGATGGATCCATGGATGGATGGATGGATCCATGGGTGGATGGATGGATCCATGGATGGATGGATCCATGGATGGATGGATCCATGGATGGATGGATGGATGGATGGATCCATGGTTGGATGGATCCATGGATGGATGGATGGATGGATGATGGATGGATGGATCCATGGTTGGATGGACACATGGATCCATGGATGATGGATGGACGGACAGATGGAACGCCCAGCCCCGCTCCTGGGGTGCGGAGTGGCCTCTGCTGCTCTGCTGCTCTCATCATCTCCGAAAGGCCACAAATGACTTTTCCAAAGGCTCCCATCGGCGCTGATGAGTTTCCCTTCTCCTTGCTGATGGATGGGGAGGATCAGAGCCATCGCGGCTCCCCCCGGGATTTTCCAGACGGAAAATGGGTTTCACACCTGCCTGAGCATCCCGGCGGCAGGTGAGGAATGCTGCGGCTGCGGGGCCGCCAGGGGCCAGCATTAAACTTTTTGTTGTCTCTGGCATTCTGACGACTCCGGGAGCTCTTCCTCTCCCGGCGGGAGGTCTCCCTGCCGCGAGAAAATCCCCTCCGCGGTGTTTATTCCCTTCCCAATCCACAAACACAGCCCGCGGCCACCGAACCCCGGGGCACAGCCGCAGCTTTTGGCCAGGAGCGGGATGTTTGCAGCGCCGGGATAACGCCGTAGGATTCGTCTGAATGTAATAAATCAATTAATTAATACGAATTTGGGGGCCTGCAAAGCAGACAGAGCTCCGGCTGCGACCAGGCACCGAGCTGAGCTGGGAGCAGGTTTCCCGGACGTGGAGCCAAATTCCCGGCTGGATTTCAGGCTGGGCTCAGCGGGCGCGCACCGGGGCCGCGGCACAAGCCCGGGCTGGGATTCCCAGGCCTGGAGCTGGCGGGGGCAGGGGAATTTCGGTGGATTTTCCCAGCGGAGAAAGCCGCGGGCGCTGCCACAATGGAGGATCCTTATCGGCGGACTCCAGCGGGCTGCGCTGCGCGGCCCTCGGCATTTCCATGAGAATGGGAAAGGTTTCCTGAGCCTGGAGCAAACATCCCTCAGCCTCCCTCCCAGCCCCGGGGAAAACAGGGAGGAAAGCGGCATTCCACGGGGGAAGAGCATCCCGAGAAATCCACAGGGACATCGAACGAGTGCCTGAAGCTCGCTCTGTGCTGCGGCGCGTTTGGGACGGGGGCGCTGAGCCGGGAGCGGTCCCACGGCTGGGACAGGTCTGGGAGACAGCGACAGCGACAGCGACAGCGACAGCGACAGCGACAGCGACGCTTCCCGCGGGCCGGTGCAATCCCTTTGTTCCCCGCAGCCAGCGGGTCTGAGCCTTCCCTGCCCGGCTCTGCCCCAATCCCTGGGATCCTGGTCCCTCTGACTCTGGAATTGCGGCGCTTTGGGCTCCGCTCCTCTCCGCCTCGTTTATCTTCCCCCGTGGAAAGGGCTCCCGTTGCCGCTCAGTAAATAATTCATGACCACGATTCATTATCGCCGCTCGTTATCGCCCTTCTCCATCGCAGGCCATTATCGCAGTTCATTATCGCAACTCATTACGGCCATCGCCGCAGCCCGGGATCGCCTTCGGACGGCGCGGGATGATTTTGGAACGAGCAGAGGGATTTGTCCGCGGCCGGTTCAGCTCTGGGAGAGGCTGCAGGCGGGAAGGAGCGGCCTGGAGCTGCCGATCCCTGCGGGAAGCGGAGGTGCCACGCGGGCACTGGCCAGGAAAACCAGTGACAGTGGCAGGGGAAGAGACCTGCGTGTCCCAAAATGACATTTAATGAGTGTGGTGCAGTGCTGGGACAGGTGACAGCCGCGAAGAGAGGCCCAGTTGTACCAAAATGACATTTAATGTGTGTGGGGCAGCGCAGGTACCGGTCACAGACATGGAGAGAGGCCCAATTGTATCAAAATCACATTTAATGTGTGTGGGACGGTGCTGGAATGGGTGACAGCCACAGAAAATGACCCATTTGCATCAAAATTGTATTTAATGAGTGTGGGGCGGCCCAGGTACCGGTCACAGCCATGGAGAGTGGCCCAGTTGTACCAAAATGACCCTGGTCCCGTGTTCCCATCCCTGGTCCCGTGTTCCCATCCCCGGTCCCGGATCCCATCCCTGGTCCGGGTTCCCCATCTCCGATCCCACCCCCAGTCCCGGATCCCACCCTCGGTCCCGGATCCCATCCCCGCTCCCAGATCCCATTCCCAGTCCAGGATCCCATCCCCTCTCCCGGATCCCATCCCTTCTCCCGGATCACATCCCCTCTCCCGGATCCCATCCCCTCTCCCGGATCCCACGCCCGCTCCCGGATCCCATCCCCTCTCCCAGATCACATCCCCGCTCCCGGATCCCATCCCCTCTCCTGGATCCCATCCCCGCTCCCGGATCCCATCCCCTCTCCCGGATCACATCCCCTCTCCCGAATCCCACCCCCGGTCCCGGATCCCATCCCCTCTCCCGGATCCCATTCCCAGTCCCGGATCCCATCCCCTCTCCCGGATCACATCCCCGCTCCCGGATCCCATCCCCGCTCCCGGATCCCGTTCCCAGTCCCGGATCCCATCCCCGCTCCCGGCCCCGGGCGGGGCGGCCTCCGGCAGCCGCCAATGGGCACGGAGGGGCGCGGCCGCCGGCGCTGCCGCATTTATCGGCCGGGACGGGCCGGGAGGAGCCGGGCGGCGGCGGAGCCGGAGCCGGGATCGGGATGGAGCGGGCGGCAGGGCCCGGAACCGGCCCCGGTTCTGCCCTGGCCGCCTCGCTGGCCGAGGGGCTGATCAAATCTCCTCGGCCGCTGATGAAGAAGCAGGCGGTGAAGCGGCACCACCACAAGCACAACCTCAAACATCGCTACGAGTTCCTGGAAACGCTGGGCAGAGGCACCTACGGGAAGGTGAAGAAAGCCCGGGAGCGCTCCGGGAAGCTGGTAAGGATCCCCCGGTCCCCGGTGGGTCCCTGCCGGCCCCCGCCGCATCCCCCGGTCCCCGGTGGGTCCCTGCCGGCCCCCGCCGCAACCCCCGGTCCCCGCTGGGTCCCTGCCGGCCCCCGCCGCATCCCCCGGTCCCCGGTAGGTCCCCGCCGTGTTTCGGGGCTCCCTGAGCTCTGCCTCCCCCTCGGCTGCTCCCCGTTCCCACCCGTGCCCGCCTCATCCTCAGGGCCCCCCGGGCATCCCCCGGCTCTCGGCAGCCCTGGCCGGGCCCCGTGCCGCGGGGGGCTCGGCGGGGCCGGGGGCAGCCCGGAGGGGGCTCGGGCCTCTCCTGCCGGGGGGCTGCAGCTCCTCTCGCCCACTTGACCGCGGTCGCGCTTCCTGGAGGAAGGAGCGGGCGGGGCCGCCGGAGCAAACACCGCTCTCGAGTCTGGAGGGTTCTTCCCTTCCTCTCACCCCTGGGTGCGGGCTGGGTTGGATTTCACACGGCGTGGGGCACCCGGAGCTCTCCGAAATCCTGACTCACCGCGGCCCGCTGGGGAAAGCGGCTCAGGGAAAAGGGGATTGAACCCCCCAGGAGCGCCGGGTGCTGCCCTGGGCTGGGGGAATCCGCAAGGATTCAGCCTTGGACGTGGATTCCCAGCCTCGGGGGGGTGGCGAGGACACAAAAAGCCCCCGGGGCTCCGGCCCGAGCAGGGGGCGAGCTGCGAGCGGCAGGACTGGCCCTGCCAGGGCGTGGGATGGGATCCGCCGCGTCCCGCGGGGGGAGCAGCCGCCAGCCCGCCAGGTTTCCTTGTGTCATTTGATGAAATCAGACCCCAGGGCGGCTCTGCCCTTTTTCCATCGGCCCATCCGAGCCCCCGGACCGCCGCATAACCGGGGCCTGGAGCCGCGGCTCCCGCCCGCGGCGCTGCCAGCATCCCTCCCCTCGGCCCGGGCGAGGGAAATCCGCGATTCGCTGCCCGCACCTGCGGCTCGGGGCTCTCGGTTCTCTGCCCGAGCGCTCAGTGGAAGGAACCCCTCAGGACGGGCTCCAGCACCGCTCTGTTTTGGCGCAAATTCCACCCGCGGAGCTCCCAGCCAGCGCCGCAGGAAATCCAGGGTTCTGCGGGCAGCAGCTCCGGGGCCCGGGAGGAGCAGGAGACTCAAACCCCAAATCTCTCCTCTCCCCACCAATTCCTTCCCGGGGCGTTTCCGGGCCTGGTTCTGGAGCTTTATCCCGAGCTCGGCTGCCCTTCGCTCCTTCCCCGGAGGGTTTTTTTCTCCTCCCGAAGCCGCGGGTGCGAGGGCAGGGCCCGGGCAGCCCTCGTGGGCATCCCTGGCACCGGCCGGGGCGGAAAAGCTGGAGCTGCTCCGCGCACGGGGCTCCGGCCGCCGGCGGAGCGGGAATTGCCGCGCACACAGGCGTCGAACCGGCCCGGATTGCTCGTTCCTCTCTGAGTTTTTAAGCACCCGCACTCAGAGCGGGCCGATTGGGTCGGAAGGTGACAGGAAATTCCCGGCTCCTGCAGCTGGAGGATGTTTTGGGACTTCCATGAATTATTTGTCTGGGAATTTTTTTTTTTTTTTTTCCTCTCTTGTTACAAATCCTTTATCTGGAGTGGCAATTGCTGCTGAGTGCCTTTCCCAAGCCTTACAAAAATCCCTGCAATATCAGGTGGGAGGGAGTTGCTGGCTGTTTCTCTTCCCTGTTTTCTTTTTTTCTTCCATTTTTCCCTTCTTTTTTTTTTTTTTTTATTAATTCTACCTCTTTTTTTTCCCCTTTCCCTTTTTCTTTCCCTTTTTTCCTTCATTTTCTCCTTGCCTTTTTTTTTTCCTTTCCTTTTTTTCCTTCCCTTTGTTTTCTTCCCTTTATTTTTTTCATTCCTTTATTTTTTCCTTCCCCCCCCCTTTTTTTTTTCCCCCTTTTTTTTCCTCTCCCTTTTTTTTCCCCCACCTGTTTTCAGGGCAGCCTCCGGGCTCTTTCTTTTCCTCCCAGCCTGGAGTTTTTCCCAGCCTGGCTCCGGATCCCTGGCCCGCAGCCAAAGCAAACATCCCCCGGGGGTGCTCCCGCGGGGCTCTGCTCGGTGTCACAGGCGCGATTTGGGGGCCCCGAGCGGAGCAGGCAGCACCTGGAATATTCCAGAGCCTCTTTGATCTCCGGGAAGGGCCCGAGCTGCTCTGCTCCCGGTGGATTGAAATCCGCCTTCCACGGAGCGCCCAGCGCTTCCCTGGCAGCCTGGAACAACTTCTGAAGCTCTGCCCGGGGTTGTGGCTTCATGCATCTTTCAGCAGCTGCCCAAAATACCTGTTCTATCCCCCCCCAAAAAAACCCCTTGTAATTCAAAGCCTTTTTTGACTTGGAAAGCGCTCCCGGAGGGAGGCTCCGGCGGGATCTCTCGGCTGTTTTCCTGCCGGGGCTGTGGCATCTCCTGTCCCCAGCCCCGGGTGGCTCCAGGGGACACCGGGACACGCTCTGCTGCCATCCCTCAGGGCAGGGAAAGTTCGGGAAGGAAGCTGGGACGGGATTGGGACACTTCACACTATGTATCCCCTTATGTTAACCTGATACCACTAAGCTGTTTTGTGATAATAAAAAAGACAAGATAGCTGCGAGGTTTGTAACCGCAGCGGGAAAAATTAAGTTAGAAGTTATAGCAGAAAATAGCAGCGAAAAGCAAAATAGCAGAGCTTTATCTGGAGGGCAGAGAGTGCCAAGAGACAAAAGAATGCTATCTTCAAAGTCAATAGCTCCTCCGAAGTATGGAGGAGGGGAGAACTCTCATGCATTCCAGAATTCGTCGGAAAATTCGTCAAAAACCCCAAAATTAATTCCAGGGAAAGGGAAGCTTTTAATTCTTCCCGAAATAATAAGGAGAGAAACCCGCCTGGGAATCCTTAAAAATGCAACGCTACCCAAGCCCCAAAGAAAACTCAAGTCTCAAAGTCTCTTTTGCACGTAGAACGAAGGGATCGGGACGGGCTGGCTCCATCTGCCCGGAGATCGCTGATTTTTGGGATCACGGAGAGCTGGATCCACCCAGCAGCATCTCCCGGAGCTGCTTCGCCTCTTCGTGGGTTGTGGCTCTCACCCTGAGCCCTGGCTCAGAATTTTGGGGCTGTGAGCTCCTGGGGCAGCAAAGGAAAAGCTCAAAACCGCTCGGATTTTTGTCCCCAGGTGCCAGGCCTCGCAGGGGGCAGGCGTGGAGGGCGCCAGCCGGAGTTTGGGAGGCTGCAGGAAGGCTCTGCACGGGTCAGCTAACTGTGGCAGCGGGGAGAAAAAATAATTGTTAAAATTTAACCTGTCAGACAAAGGTCAGGAGAGGGAAAACCTGGCTGGGCTTCCCAGAAGCGTTGGAGCACTTTCATTATTGCTTTATGCAGAAACTTGGGCCGGGGTTATTGAACTTCTCCTGGCCAGAGTCCGTTCCCTTCCCAGGAGTGCTGGATCCTCCAGGAGCAACTCCTGCCCTGGCTGGTGCTGCCCGAGGTGGTGCCACGAAAAAAAAAATGGGAATTGGGGGCCGCAAAAATGGGATTTGGGGCTACAAAAATGGGATTTGGGGCCACAAAAA
Source organism: Hirundo rustica (assembly GCF_015227805.2). Taxonomy (NCBI): domain Eukaryota; kingdom Metazoa; phylum Chordata; class Aves; order Passeriformes; family Hirundinidae; genus Hirundo; species Hirundo rustica. Next base: position 16,157 of record NW_026690453.1, on the reverse strand, counting down.
TGGGATTTGGGGCCACAAAAATGGGATTAGGGGCTACAAAAATGCAATTTGGGGGCTACAAAAATGGGATTTGGGGCCACAAAAATGGGATTTGGGGCCACAAAAATGGGATTTGGGGGCTACAAAAATGGGATTTGGGGGCTACAAAAATTGGATTTGGGGGCTACAAAAATGGGATTTGGGGGACACAAAAATGGGATTTGGGGCTACAAAAATGGGTTTTGGGGGCTACAAAAATGGGATTTGGGGCTACAAAAATGGGATTTGGGGCCACAAAATTGGATTTGGGGGCTACAAAAATGGGATTTGGGGCAACAAAAATGGGATTTGGGGGCTACAAAAATGGGATTGGGGGCTACAAAAATGGGATTTGGGGGCTACAAAAATGGGAATTTGGGCTACAAAAATGGGATTTGGGGCCACAAAAATTGGATTTGGGGCCACAAAAATGGGAATTGGGGGCCACAAAAATGGGAATTGGGGCCCACAAAAATGGGATTTAGGGCCAAAAAAGGACTTCATGCACCCACCTGAGCCCCCTCTCTGAGGCTTCTCGCTGGTTCAGCCTCGGCGGGTGCCACAGGCCTGGCTTAGCAAAGCTCTGCTGCCTGCTGGGCCGGGCTTTGAGCAGCCCCAAGGCCCCCGAGGGGCAGGGACGAGGGGCTGAGCATCCCTCCCACACCTCCGCGCCAGCTGCGGCCGGCGGGGGTCCGCGACCCCTCTCCCCGTTGCCCGGGAGACCGGAGCGAGGGTCCCTCGACGGGATTAAAACAGTTCCGCATTCTTGTCTGGGAGGGGAAAAGAAAGAGGGGAAAAAAAAAAAAAAAAAAAAAAAAATTTGGAATAAAAGGTCCTGCTGGATTCAGTTGTAAATTCAGCCCCGGGAGCGCTTTGTGCGCCCGCAGCCCCTTTGAAAGGGGATTAGAAGGCGTCTGTTCTCACCCCTCTGCTCTCCTCCCTTTTCAATCTCCTCCTAGAGGAGAACTCGAGAAGGCCGAGGAAAGCGAGGGAAAGCCCGGAGAACTCCGGCTGTCCCAGCCCGCTGCGAGGAGCCATCTGCTTTTCCACCCAAACCTTCCCTTACTGCCAGAAATAAACTGTTTGAGGGGCAAGCAAACGCCGAGGTGTGGGGTTTGGGGGTTATTTTCGCTTTTCCTGACCCCAGAAGCTGGTGGTTGTTTTTGTTATCTCCTGAGTCATGCGGGGCACATTCCTGCGGCTGGCCCTGCTCCAGAGCCGGGACTCCATCCTGGCAAAGCCCAAAAACCGGGAAAAGGGCTGTGCGACCTGGGAGGAGCTCGGGGAGCCCCAAAAATCAGGAGCAGGGCTGTGCTGCCTGCAGGATGAGGCTCGGGGAGCCCCAAAAATCAGGAGCAGGGCTGTGCTGCCTGCAGGACGAGGCTCGGGGAGCCCCAAAAATCAGGAGCAGGGCTGTGCTGCCTGCAGGATGAGGCTCGGGGAGCCCCAAAAATCAGGAGCAGGGCTGTGCTGCCTGCAGGATGAGGCTCGGGGAGCCCCAAAAATCAGGGCTGTGCTGCCTGGGAGGAGATTCGAGTCCCCAAAAATGAGGAGCTGTCACAGGTGTGAGCTTCTGCCTCGTGTGCAGCAGCAGGACGTGGGGAGGATTAACCCCAAAGGGATAAAATTCTCTTTCCTGGGAGCTGTCTCCGCGGAGCTGCGCTTATTCCGGGCCGTGGGGATCTCGTTTGGGAGCCCAGACCAGGGGAGGGAGGAATCCCTTCCTCTGGGATCTCACAGCCCCCGCCGTGTCACCCGCAGGTGGCCATCAAATCCATCCGCAAGGACAAAATCAAGGATGAGCAGGACCTCGTGCACATCCGGAGGGAGATTGAGATCATGTCCTCCCTCAACCACCCCCACATCATCGCCGTGCACGAAGGTGAGGCTCCTTCCCCTCCCTTTTCCAGCTGAATCTGTGACCGGAGCCTCGGGAGCGGGCTGGGTACGAGGGGAGCTCTTGGGGTGGTTTTGGGTGGATTTGGGTGGGTTTGGGTGGATTTGGGTGGGTTTGGCCCATCCCTCTCCTCCCTTCCAGGACCTGGCTCCAGCTCCTGGTCGCTCCCAGGGAGCGCAGATGCTCCCGGGCTGTGTTTTTCCCCGGCAAGGGGAAATACCTGCTCCAGAAATAGCCCTTCCTGCCCCGTCCCCTCCCTCCCAGAGCGGGATTCCGGCTCCAAACGCGGATTTTGGGAGCTGGAAGCCTCGGTGGGGCTGTGCCAGACGCTCATCCCGGAGAATTTGGGATCTGCCCTGAGCCCGAGGCAGGATTTAATCTCAGTCCCGGAGTCCTTCCTCCCCCGGGGCACTGGAAAACCAAACCACGGCGCTCCGGGAGAGTTCCTGGCGCTGCCGGGCTCGGCTTTATGGCCCGGGCTGGGCCGGGCCGCCGCGGGGCTTGGGATAACCCGGGAGAAATTTCCCCAGGTCCGACCAGAACCGGACTCAGCCCAAACCCGCGGGCGGCCCGGGTTCAGCGGACACCGGGTGCTTGTGCTGGAACCCGCCGTGCCCCTCCCGGCGCCGGCGCTGCCCCGCTCCCGGGGATCCGGAGCTCTTTTGTCCTCCGAACAAAGGCGAGCGCCGGCGGCTCCTCCGCGCTGACTCAGAGCTCAGAATCGCGCAGGTGCCTTTCTGCAAACACGCAGAAACGGCTCCGGCCCTCGGCTCCCGCCAGAGACTTCTCTGGGTGCGGTGGGAGCGGGCGGGGAGGTCACCGGGCTGTGCCGGCGCTGTCACCTGCCCCTCGGCGGCGGGGTCCCGCAGGGAGCCGCACGCCTGGTGACAGAGCTGGCGGTGACAGAGCCGGCGGTGGCAGAGATGGTGGTGACAGAGCTGGTGGTGACAGAGCTGGTGGTGACAGAGATGGTGGTGGCAGAGCTGGCGGTGACAGAGCTGGCGGTGGCAGAGCTGGCGGTGACAGAGCTGGCGGTGGCAGAGCTGGCGGTGACAGAGCTGGCGGTGACAGAGCTGCTGTGGTGGCAGAGCTGGCGGTGACAGAGCTGGCGGTGACAGAGCTGCTGTGGTGGCAGAGCTGGCGGTGACAGAGCTGGCGGTGACAGAGATGGTGGTGGCAGAGCTGGCGGTGACAGAGACGCTGTGGCGACAGTGCTGGTGGTGGCAGAGCTGGTGGTGACAGAGATGGTGGTGGCAGAGATGGCGGTGACAGAGCTGGCGGTGGCAGAGCTGGTGGTGGCAGAGATGGCGGTGGCAGAGACACTGTGGTGGCAGAGCTGGTGGTGGCAGAGCTGGTGGTGGCAGAGATGGCGGTGGCAGAGACACTGTGGTGACAGCGCTGGTGGTGACAGAGCTGGTGGTGGCAGAGCTGGTGGTGACAGAGCTGGTGGTGACAGAGCTGGTGGTGGCAGTGCTGCTGTGGTGGCAGAGACACTGTGGTGGCAGAGTCTCTGTGGTGGCACAGCTGGTGGTGACAGAGCTGCTGTGGTGGCACAGCTGGTGGTGGCACAGCTGGTGAGGTGGCAGCTGCTGGCCCCCAGCCCTGCTGGCACTGGGGTGACAGAGGGTGACAGCTCTCAGCAGGCCCCTGAGAGCACAGGGGTTGGGGCGGGCAGCGCCGGGGTCAATCAAGGCTCATTAACAGGAGTTTCCTAATGAGAATCCCCGCAGCCCCCTGGGTCCCTTTTAACCCTTTCCGCTGCCCCGCAGTGTTCGAGAACAGCAGCAAGATCGTCATCGTGATGGAGTACGCCAGCAAGGGCGACCTGTACGACTACATCAGCGAGCGGCAGCGCCTCTCGGAGCACGAGGCGCGGCACTTCTTCCGCCAGGTCGTGTCCGCCGTCTACTACTGCCACAAGGTGGGCTGGCACCGGCACCGCGCGTCCCGGGGGCTCCCGGCGATTTCCCGGTGGGAGAGAGGCTGGATGGGCTCCTGAGTGCTCCTCCTGATCATTTCCCAATGGGAGAGAGGCTGGATGCACTCCTGAGCACTCCTCACGGTGATTTTTGGTGGGAGAGTGCCTGGATGGGTTCCTGAGCACTCTTCCCAGTGATTTTTGGTGGGTTCCTGAGCGCTCCTCCCAGTGATTTTTGGTGGGCTCCTGAGCTCTCCTCACAGTGATTTTTGGTGGGCTCCTGAGCTCTCCTCACAGTGATTTTTGGTGGGCTCCTGAGCGCTCCTCACCGTGATTTTTGGTGGGCTCCTGAGCGCTCCTCACCGTGATTTTTGGTGGGCTCCTGAGCGCTCCTCACTGTGATTTTTGGTGGGCTCCTGAGCGCTCCTCGCCGCAGCAGAGCGGCTGGGATCCGTGGGGTGGCGGGAGGAGCTCGTGGCTCTCCACCTTTCCCAGCAGAAGGGTTGATCCTGCAGTCTGAAGGGTGTGGCAGCGCCCCGGCAGCTTTTGGGAGGTCCCGGCCTCGGCTGTGCGGTGTGGGGGTGACTAACCCGGCCTGGGAGGTGTCACCTCCCCTCCCAGCCTGGCAGACGGAGACGCCCAGGGCTGCCCCCGGGGCTGGAAACCAGGCCCTGGCTCACCTGTCCTGCTCCTGATGGGAACGGGGAGCGGCAGGACCCTCCCTGGGCTGTGGATGGTGTGGATGGTGTCCTGACAGGACCCTCCCTGGGCTGTGGATGGTGTGGATGATGTGGATGGTGTCCTGGCAGGACCCTCCCTGGGCTGTGGATGGTGTGGATGATGTCCTGGCAGGACCCTCAATGGGGCTGTGGATGGTGTGGATGGTGTGGATGATGCCCTGGCAGGACCCTCCCTGGGCTGTGGATGGTGCCCTGGCAGGACCCTCCCTGGGCTGTGGATGGTGTGGATGATGTGGATGATGCCCTGACAGGACCCTCCCTGGGCTGGGGATGATGTGGATGATGCCCTCGCAGGACCCTCCAGCCCTCAGTTCTCCCTGGAGGACGCCCCAAGGCCTCAGCCCTCGATGGGTGCAGGGGGTTCCAGGCAGCTCCTGGCCCCACACCGGGCCGGGGGCTGGCTCAGAGCTGTGCCCTGGTGGGGCTGGCACCGCGCTGGGGACACCGGAGGAGCCCGGGGTGGCACCTGGTGCCGGCCCCTCCCTGCTCCTGCTGCCAGGCTGGTGCCACCCGGGCTGGGCCAGCCGTCCCCAGGGCCACACCCGCGGTGTTTGCGGGTCCCCGGAGCCACACCCGCGGTGTTTGCGGGTCCCCAGAGCCACACCCGCGGTGTTTGCGGGTCCCCGGGGCCACACCCGCGGTGTTTGCGGGTCCCCAGGGCCACACCCGCGGTGTTTGCGGGTCCCCAGGGCCACACCCGCGGTGTTTGCGGGTCCCCGGGGCCACACCCGCGGTGTTTGCGGGTCCCCAGAGCCACACCCGCGGTGTTTGCGGGTCCCCAGAGCCACACCCGCGGTGTTCCTGCCTCCTGCCCTGTCTGTGTGACCGGCAGTGACCCCCCTCCCTCCCTCCCTCCCTCCCTCCCGGTGTCCCGGACTTTCCCTGCCTCGAACCCTCCGGGAATTAACCCCGGCTCTTCCCCGCAGAACGGCATCGTCCACCGCGACCTGAAGCTGGAGAACATCCTGCTGGACGCCAACGGGAACGTCAAGGTGAGGGGCTGCGGTGTCACCGGGGGCTGTGGGCAGCCTGCAGGGACAGGGGGTGACCCCGGGCGCTCTCCGGAGCTCCGGGAACGCTGTTTGCCCAGGAAAACTCGGCCTGGCACAGCCGTGACCGATACGGGCCGCTGATAAGAGGGCAAAGTCTGAGCGCCCGGATCTGCCCGCACGGGGAGGGATTCTGCTCTGCTCCTTCCCCGGCTCCTGCGGGCGCCAGCCAGGAAAGCCCGGCTGCCCCAGGGGCGCAGAACGGCCAGGGGTGAGGCGGGCGCTGATAACGGGCTGCGGATTTATGGATTTAGGGGTTTATCTCCAGCGGGGATCGCTCCGCAATCGGGAGCTCGCGGGCAGCCGCGGCTCCTCCTGCCCGGAGCGGTGACGAGGATAATGAGCGCGGCTGAGTGACAGGGGCCGCTGCAGCCTGGGGTGGCCGGGAAAGAGCCGGGGGAAAGCCTGGAAGTGCTTCCAACCTCATCTTTCCGCCCCGCTCCCGCTGCCGGGGCCGCGGGGCAGCTCCTGCCGGGGCTGGGATGAGGTTCTGGGGAGGCAGAGAGAAACAGGAGCGAGCTCAGGGGTGGAGAAGCAGGCTGGTGGTGAGCCCTGAGGGGAATCGGGGCAGGCCTGGTCTGGAGCAGGCTCATCCCTGGAGAGCTCCAGGGGAGATTCCAGCCTTGGGAAACGGGAAAGGGGAGCTTTGGGAAAGAGGAGCTTTGGGAAAGGGGAAATTTGGGAAAAGGAGAGCTTTGGGAAAGGGGAGCTTTGGGAAAAGGGAAATTTGGGAAAAGGAGAGCTTTGGGAAAAGGAGAGCTTTGGGAAAGGGGAGCTTTGGGAAAGAGGAGCTTTGGGAAAGGGGAAATTTGGGAAAAGGAGAGCTTTGGGGAAAGGAGAGCTTTGGGAAAGGGGAGCTTTGGGAAAGAGGAGCTTTGGGAAAAGGGAAATTTGGGAAAAGGAGAGCTTTGGGAAAGGGGAACTTTGGGAAAGGGGAACTTTAGGAAAGGGGAAATTCGGGAAAAGGAGAGCTTTGGGGAAAGGAGAGCTTTGGGAAAGGGGAGCTTCGGGGAAAGGAGAGCTTTGGGAAAAGGAGAGCTTTGGGAAATGGGATGCTTTGGGAAAGGGGAGCTTTGGGAAAAGGGGAGCTTTGGGAAAGGGGAGCTTTGGGAAAGGGGAGCTTTGGGAAAAGGGGAGCTTTTGCGCTGGATGACAGCTGCGTTTGTCCCCCCAGATTGCAGATTTCGGGCTGTCCAACGTTTTCCAGCAGGACAAGCTCCTGCAGACCTTCTGCGGCAGCCCCCTGTACGCGTCCCCCGAGATCATCAACGGGCGGCCCTACAGGGGCCCCGAGGTGGGTGGTGCCTCCCTGCGGGCTGTGGGAACCCCTCCGGGGTTTTTGGGGTGTCAGGAGCCCCGGGCACTGCGGGCTGGCGCCGGGGTCCCGCCCCACGCTCCGTCCCTTCCCCGGGTGGGGTGGCACCAGGACAGCCCGTCCCCGCTGTCCCCTGCAGGCTCCCCCGTCCCTTCCGCAGGTGGACAGCTGGTCCCTGGGCGTGCTCCTCTACATCCTGGTCCACGGCACCATGCCCTTCGACGGCCACGACCACAAGACCCTGGTCAAGCAGATCACGAGCGGCGACTACCGGGAGCCCACCAAGCTCTCAGGTGGGTGGGGACCCCGCGCCCCGCGTCCCCGCGTGCCCCCTGCCCCGCGTCCCCTCCCGTGCCTGACCCGTCCCTCCCGCAGATGCCTGCGGCCTGATCCGGTGGATGCTGATGGTGAACCCCGAGCGCCGGGCCACCATCGAGGACATCGCCACGCACTGGTGGGTCAACTGGGGCTACAGATCGCCGCTGGGCGAGCAGGAGCTGCTGCGGGAGAGCGACTCTGCGCTGGCCACGGTGGCCGAGTGGCTGCGCCGCTCGTCCCGGCCCCTGCTGGAGAACGGCTCCAAGGTGCGCTGCTTCCTCAAGCAGCACATCCCCGGCGTGGCCCCGGAGCGGCAGCGCTCCCTCAAGAAGTCCAAGAAGGAGAACGACGTCTCGCACGGGCTGCAGGAGGTGCCCGCGGGCCCCGAGAACCCCTCCAAGTCCATCCTCAAGCGGCCCAAGGGCATCCTGAAGAAGAGGAACTCGTGCGAGCAGAAGGCGCCGGGCCCCGGGCCGCCGCCGCCGGGGGAGGACGGGGAGGGGGTTCCCGGGGGGCTGTCCCGGGTCCTGCCCTCGGGAGCGGCGCCCCCGGCCCTGCCCAAGAAGGGAATCCTGAAGAAGCCCTCGGCCAGGGAGTCGGGGTATTACTCGTCCCTGGAGTGCTCCGAGTCCGGGGACGCGCTGGACGCGGGCGGCTCGGACCTGGACGGGGCCGTGTTCGCCGAGCCGCCCTCGCCGCGCCCCGAGGGGCTCCCGGCCCGCAGGAAAGGGATCCTCAAACACAACGGCAAATTCTCCTCGGGGGGCTCCGAGCCGGGGGATTCCTCCGGGAGGGATTTCGGGGCTTTCGGCGAGGCCTCCCTGCCCCGGGGCCCCCGCGCCCGCCCGGCCAGCGCCGCCAGCGAGGACAGCATCCTGTCCACGGAGTCCTTCGACCGCCTGGAGCTGCCCGCCCGCCGCGCCCCCGGCAGCGCGGCCATGCGGGGCTGCGCCTCCGCCGAGAGCCTCCTGCGGCCGGGGCAGGAGGAGGAGGAGGAGCGGGAGGAGCGGGAGGAAGGGCGGCGGCCGCGCCGCTGGACCGTCACCCACTGCCGCGGCCCCTGGGCGGAGAGCGGCGCGGCCCCGGCCGGCCGTGGCGGCGGCGCGCAGCTCCACCGGCGCGCCCTGGCCGCGGGGGGAACGCCGAGCTGAGCCCCGCTCCCGCCCCGCAGGGCTCCCCCCGGGGCTGCGCTGCCTTTTGGGGAGCGGGCCCGGCCTCCCTCCCTCCCTCCCTCCCTCCCCTCTCCAGGGGCTGCCGGTGCTGCTGATCCACGTCCCGCGGATCGATTTGGCAGCCTCGGAGCGGGGAATTTGATCCGTTCGATGGACCAAAACCCCCGAAGCGACCCCCAAAAAGAGGAGGGGCCGGGGGGGGGTGCCAGGGGCTCCTCGCTGCCGTCCCCCCCTCTCGAACGGGCTCGTCCCATGGCGGGGGTGAAGGCAAAGGGCCGGGGGGTTGGTTGGGAGGGGGAATTTGGGGTTTTTTTGCACTGTTTTGTGGCTGCACAAGGTAGCGGAGGGGCCGGGTGATATACCTCAAACAAGCTGCGGATGTAGCAGGGTGCTGGCGAGGGCTCAAAGGTGCTGCCCCACGGGCTGGGCTTCGGGGGTGCCGGGGGCACCCAGGCCACGGCTCTGCACTCTCCTGAGCGCTGAGCAACCGTGCGTGGCCAAAAAACAAAACAAAACAAAACAAAACAAAAAAAGCCCGTGGGCTGGGAAACGCTGTGATGCCAACGTCTCTCATCGTAGTGTGGGAACAAAAAACAAAAAACAAAAAAAAAAAAATAGAAGAAAAATGAAAAAGAAAAAAAAGAGAGAGGTGCCTTTGGTGAGGCACCGTGCCTTTATTTATTGTCCAGGCTGGCGTGGAGGGCGCGGCACGGGGTGTGCTGTTTTTGGGGGGCTGTCCCCGTGTGGCACGGCTCCCCTGCACTGTTGTCACGTGTGTGCTCGCTGGCCCTCGTCCCTTGTCCCCTCTCCGGGGGAGGGTTTCGTGTTTCCCCTCCTTCCTACAGCACTGGAGAAAATCATTAAATTAAAAGCAAACTGTAAAGCGGAGTCGTGACCTTGGTTGCTGGGGGTGAGGGAGGGGCTGGCTGGGCCAGGCCGGTGTCACTGTCACTGTCCCTGCTCCTGTCCCTGTCCCTGTCACCACACTGCGCCCCCCCGCCGCATTCCCCGCGTGCTTCCCGAGCCTCTGAGAAACCCGGGAGAGATGGAAGGTGCTGGAGAGCACCCGGCTGGGGCTGGGAAAAATCCTGGTGGGGTGGGATCTGTGGGATGGGATCCATGGGACCTGTGGGATGGGATCCATGGGATCTGTGGGATCTGTGGGATGGCATCCATGGGATCTGTGGGATGGCATCCATGGGATGGGATCCAATAGGATTGGGATGAGCCAGGCACAGAGCTGAGGCTCCTTTTTGGGTATTGGAGCATCCCAGGATTCTGCAGCCTCTCCCATCCAGGATTTGCAGGAACACCTCCCCGTGCACTGATTTGGAGCCGGGCACAGAGCAGAGAGTTTTTTTGGGTTTGGTATTGGAGCATCCCGGGGTTCTGCAGCCTCTCCCATCCAGGATTTGCAGGAACACCTCCCCGTGCACTGATTTGGAGCCAGGCACAGAGCAGAGAGGTTTTTTGGGTTTGGTATTGGAGCATCCCGGGGTTCTGCAGCCTCTCCCATCCAGGATTTGCAGGAACTCCTCCCCGTGCACTGATTTGGAGCCGGGCACAGAGCAGAGAGTTTTTTTGGGTTTGGTATTGGAGCATCCCGGGGTTCTGCAGCCTCTCCCATCCAGGATTTGCAGGAACTCCTCCCCGTGCGCTGTTTTCGGGGCCGTGGCGGCTCTGGGTGGGCAGAGCTGCGCCCGGCTTTGGGGAAATGCCCCGGGATGAGGCGGGACCTCCTCCCATCCCCGCGCTCCCGGAATTCCCCCGCCAGCCCCTGGAAACGCTCCTTTCATCCCAGCCTCGAGTTCCGCTGCCTCTGAGCCCCCCTTTGAGCCCCCCAGGGTTGCTGGGGGATTTTTCACCCCCAGCACCTCCACCCCCGCAGCCCCAGCCCGCCCTGCCCGGCCCCGCGGGGGTTTGGGGGGCTGCGAAGGGCCTCAGCCGCCTTTGGCTGAGAAAATGTCATTTTTGGGGGGTGACTTCAGCCGCGGACGCTGCGGTTGCTGCCCAGCAGGGCGTGGGAGCGGGGCCGGGGGCTCCTGCGGGGAGCCGGGAGAAACCCCCGGAGCTGAATCCTCCTGGAGGTTCGGGGCAGCCTGGATCGTTACAGCCACCGATCCAAGCTCCCCCGCTCCGTGTCCCAAGGGATTATCCAGCCCGGAGCCTCCTGCTGCTGGTCCTGGGGGGAATTGGCGCCTCCCGCTGCTGCATCCCGGGGTTTGGGACGCCAAGGACAAGCGTAGGGATTTTCAGCCGTGGGAATTGGGCACTCCCGAAGGTTTTGAATGGGAGCGCTGGGCTGGGTGTTCGTCCTTGTTGTGTCTGTGCCTCGCTGGGTCACCCCAGGCGGGATCCCCCCTCACCGCGGGCTGCTTTGGGATCCGCATCCCGCCGAGCAGCGGCAGAGCCCCGAGAAAGGAGGGGAAAAGGGGAATTTTGGGGTGGTGAGCTGTCCCGGGAGCAGCTCCACTCCCAGCAGGGAGGGTTTCCTGGCCCGGGGGCCCTGAGTCACCCCCGGCGGCGGCTCCTGCCCGGGCTTGTGCCGGGATCCCGGAGCCACCGAGCCCGTATTTGGGATTGGGAGAGGCGGGCCCGGGGTGACCCCAGGACAGCCCCAGACCCCCGGAGCTGGGAATGCGGCGTGGGAAGGGGCTGGATCCCGCTGGAGCTGCCCAGAACCGCGTTAGGGGGTGGTGGAAGGGCCAGGGGCAGCTCTCATTAACTGCTGGCTTTAACGAGCAGCTCGGGGATGCCCCTGGAGCTCTGGAATTTTGGGTGTCACCTCCCCTCCGGCCGCGGCCGGGCTCCTCTGGAGCCTTGGGATTGTTCCTCCCTGTCGGGATCTCCCGCCGTGGGTTTTCCCTTCCCCGGGTTTTGTGTCGGGGCCGTTCTTTGTGCGTCTGACACATCTGGGCCCGGAGCCAGGGATATTTCTGAGACATTTTGTCAGAACTTTGAGTGCCGGAACAATTAACACAACAAAGCTGAGGTGTTCCTTTTCTTCTGATTCTTTCAAAGTGGGGATTTTTTTTTTTTTTTTTTTTAAAGTTTATATTTGTAGAATTTTCTTTTTTTTTAAAGGTGCCTCCACAACCACCTGTTTGAATGCTGGATTTCTTTGAAGATCTAAAGGAGAGAAATCCCCACATGAAAGTTCTCCCATCTTCAATGGCAGCCTGGAGAGGCCCGAAAAGAGGGGGAGGAAGCGGCGCCCGGAAATTTTGATCCCACTTTTCTGGAGCACAGGGAACGGCTGGGTCACACCTGGGCCAAAAATGCAACCCCAGAGCCCGCTGGGGACCGGGCTGGCGGAGCGCTGGTGCCCGCTCTGGAGCTCCTGTGGCCTCCTGGAGCTGTGGTGATGTGTTTTATTTTCGGGGTGCTGGGTCTCTGCTGGAAGATTCCTCCAGGCAGGACGGCTCTGCCCATGGCACGGGAGAAACTCCGGGATGTCGGAATGGGAGCAGAGGGGATCAGGTCCAAAAGCTGCGGCACTGGGGCCATCGGGACATCTCCCGTCCTTCCCATCCCGGCAGGATCCATCCCATCGTGCCAGCCATGAGCCACAAATGTAAAATCACGGAATTCCCTGAGCTGGAAGGAGCCACAAGGGTCACGGAGTTCAGCTCCCACCCGCAGCTCCCGGGACACTCCGGGCTTGCCACAGCCCCCAGCTCTCCTCCCTGGAGCGGCCCCGGGGGTTGTGACACCTCCTCCTGTCACCGCCGGGCCACCGCGATGGCATCACCGCACCGCCCAGGCTGGCACTGCCGGGGCTCCGGCCTGGAGGGACCCCAACACCCCTGGGGCCGCAGGGAGGGACCCCAACACCCCTGGATCTGCCCGGGGGTGGGCACAGGGGTGCTGCCAGCCTGCCCCGGGTGGAGCAGGAGGTTCCAGAAGCTTCTCTCAGAGCCACCCCGGCCTCACCCAGAGGCCTCCATGCCCACGGCAGCGCCAGTCCCGCGTCTCTCACGGGAAGCGAGCACGGCACCGCTGGAGCTGCGGGCGAGGGCGACGTTCCCAGCGGATCTGCCTGCCTGGGAACGCAAAGCAGCAGCCAGACAGGTTTTCGGAAAGGGCCGGGCCCGAATTCGGGTGGCTGGTGCCCGGCCATGCCCGGCCGGGAGCCCTGAGCATCCGGAGAGGGAACGCTGAGTGTCCGGAGAGGGAACACTGAGTGTCCAGAGAGGGAACACTGAGTGTCCGGAGAGGGAACACTGAGCATCCAGAGAGGGAACACTGAGCATCCGAGAGGGAACACTGAGTGTCCAGAGAGGGAACACTGAGCGTCCGGAGAGGGAACACTGAGCATCGGGAGAGGGAACACTGAGCGTCCGGAGAGGGAACACTGAGCGTCTGGAGAGGGAACACTGAGTGTCCGAGAGGGAACACTGAGTGTCCAGAGAGGGAACACTCAGTGTCCAGAGAGGGAACACTCAGTGTCCAGAGAGGGAACACTGAGTGTCCGAGAGGGAACACTGAGTGTCCAGAGAGGGAACACTGAGTGTCCGAGAGGGAACACTGAGTGTCCAGAGAGGGAACACTGAGCGTCCAGAGAGGGAACACTGAGTGTCTGGAGAGAGAACACTGAGTGTCCAGAGAGGGAACACTGAGTGTCCAGAGAGGGAACACTGAGTGTCCAGAGAGGGAACACTGAGCATCCGGAGAGGGAACACTGAGTGTCCAGAGAGGGAACACTGAGTGTCCAGAGAGGGAACACTGAGTGTCCGAGAGGGAACACTGAGTGTCCGAGAGGGAACACTGAGCATCCGGAGAGGGAACACTGAGTGTCCGAGAGGGAACACTGAGTGTCCGGAGAGGGAACACTGAGTGTCCGGAGAGGGAACACTGAGTGTCCGAGAGGGAGCACTGAGCATCGGGAGAGGGAACACTGAGTGTCCAGAGAGGGAACACTGAGAGTCCAGAGAGGGAACACTGAGAGTCCGGAGAGGGAACACTGAGTGTCCAGAGAGGGAACACTGAGCACCCAGAGAGGGAACACTGAGTGTCCGGAGAGGGAACACTGAGCATCGGGAGAGGGAACACTGAGCATCCAGAGAGGGAACACTGAGCATCCAGAGAGGGAACACTGAGTGTCCGGAGAGGGAACACTGAGTGTCCAGAGAGGGAACACTGAGTGTCCAGAGAGGGAGCCCTGAGCATCCAGAGAGGGAACACTGAGTGTCCAGAGAGGGAACACCTCACGTCTCCGGCACCGGGGCGAGCTCGGGGTCGCGGCTCCTGCGGCTGGAGAACGGGGAGCGCCGACCCCCAGCGCCCCGGGGGCCGCTCCCCGCTCACGGGCTCGCCCACGTCGCCGCCGTGGCAGCAGCGGGGTCGGATCCCGCCGGGAATTCCCGGCAGCGGCGCTGAGAACCGGGCCGGGCTCTTTCCTCCGCCGCTTTGGAGAGCCGGGGGAAGCGGTCGGGCCGGCTCCGGAGGGGAGGGCCGGGCCGGCAGCCTGGCACCGGGACAGCATCTGGGTGTGCCACCTCCCGGGCCGGTCGTCCCGGGGCAGCCCCGGCAGCCTCCCGTGCCTGCTTTGCACGCGTGGGAAGCGCTCGGGAAGGGAGCGGGGCGCGATTCCCACGGGACGGCGATGCCAGCGGGCATTCCCGGGGCCGGGCAGCGCCGGGTGCGCGGGGCAGGGCGCTGAGGTGGGCACGGAGAGCCCGCGGGACAGGTGGGACAGCGACAGCACCCAGGGAAACGCTGGGTCGGGTTTTAGGGCAAGGTTCTTCCCACTGAGGTGGCACTGGAAGGCTCCCCGGGGAACGGTCGCTGTTCCAAACCTTCCGGAGCTCCAGGAATGTTTGGAAAGCGCTCACGGGGGGGGGCGCAGGGTGGGATTTGGGGATTGTTCTGTGCAGGGCCAGGGGCTGGATCAGGGATCAGTGATCCTGCCGGGTCCTTCCAGCTCGGGATATTCCAGGATCTCTCCTTTTTGTCTCGGTGTCCTCAATGCCAGAACTTCAACTCCGGCATTTCCCCTCCTGAGGAGAAATGGGAATTTTGGGTACCTCAGCTCATCTCAGGGATGCTCCGGGTGGGATTTTGGCATCCTCCACCGAGCCGCGTCCCGGCGGCCCTCGGGGAGCCCCGCGATCAATGATTTCTCTGATTTTATCTCCCTGTCTCGCTGCCTCCCCCTCCCCTCGCAGCCCGGCTTTGATCCCGGGAAGCAGCAATTGATCCTCCTTATCTTTATTGTGGGAGAGACCTTCCCGGCACTGCCCTTAATTAAATTCCTCTTCATTTCCCTCCACCAGCCTCTCTCCCCCCGCCCAGACGAGGATTTACTTTTAAACGCGCGATGAAATGATCGGAGTGGCCACGAGCGGGGCACGGGCCGGGGCTCTGCTGAGGGGCTGGGGGCTGCCAGGGTCACCCTGGGGTGCTGGCACTGGTCACAGTGACACGGGGACGGCCACAGTGGCACGGGAACTGGCTGTGTGGCACAGGCACAATTCGTGGTGGCACTGGCATTGGCCAGGGTGGCATTGTCACTGGTCGCAGTGACACGGGGACGGCCGCAGTGGCAGAGGAACTGGCTGTGGTGGCACTGTCACTTGTCTTTGTGGCACTGGCACAACTCATGGTGGCACTGCCACTGGTCACAGTGACATGGGGGTGGCCACAGTGGCCCTGGCACCTGCCCTGGTGGCACTTGCACCCGCCACGGTGACATTGCCACTGCTCACAGTGACACGGGGATGGCCGCAGTGGCCCGGGCACCTGCCATGGTGGCCCTGCCCACGCCAGCTGAGCCGCCGTGCCCTGGGGCCGGCCACCAGCCGTGGCTCTGGGCGCTTGGAGCTTTTCCGCCGGGAGATTTCCCCCGCGGAGGCGGTGACCCGCGGGGCAGGGAGGATTTCTCATGTGGAACAGCCGCAGTTCCCCCGGAGACAGCGCAGGAATGCCAGGCATGTCCTCCTCGGTCCCAGCGCTGCCGCTCGCGGCCTAAGCCCGGCCACGCCGCCGGGGGAGGGGACAGCCGGGGACAGCCGTGTGACACGGGACAGGCGACAGCGCTGGCCTCAGCCTGCAGGGCCCGAGCACCCCGGGGCACCCTGGGGGTGCGGCAAAGCAGCCCCAAAGAGGGGACAGGGGGACACAGGGACACCCTGCTGTGCCACCCCAGGTGTCCCCAAGGGCTCTCTCCCCGCCGGGTGCCCCAAGCTCGGCTCGTGCCGCACCGAGGGCTGCCCGGACCCCGTCCCCACGAGGGTCCCCGTGCCCGGTGCCACCAGCCCGGCGTGTCCCTCGGGGACATCCCCGCTCCCCCCCGCTTATCCCGGGAGCGCAGCTGCGGCTCTTACATAAAACGCAATTAGCGGCGGGCAGGGAGGCCTGAATGGAATTAAGGAATTCCTGCCGGGCTGACGTCAAAGCTTCACCTCTCCCGCACAAAGGGAGCCCTTGTGAGCCCCCCCCCGACCCCGCCGAGCGCTCAGGGAGCCGCGGAAGCCGTGCGGGAATTGCGGCCGCTGTCACCTCCCCGGTGCCGGGATCTGCTGGCTCGCTGCTGCCCGTGCCGGGAGCGGCCCGGGGCCGGTGGCCACCCCGAGCCAGGTGCTCGCCCAGCGGAGGGGCTGCGCGGTGCCCGGCCCGGGGAGGGGCAGCCAGGGGGTCACTCAGGGCTGGCACCACCCTGCTGGCTGGAGGGGACAGCTGGACACGGGGACACGGACAGGGCAGGGCCGTGAGGAGACCCCGGAATCCCC
>NW_026690452.1:0-26583 GCF_015227805.2 Hirundo rustica | reverse complement strand
GACAGCGCCATCCCCCCGTGTGTCCCCTCCCCAGGTGACATCCCCCGGCGCTGGGAGGTGACAGCGCCATCCCCCCGTGTGTCCCCTCCCCAGGTGACATCCCCCGGAACGGGGAGGTGACAGCGCCATCCCCCCGTGTGTCCCCTCCCCAGTGACATCCCCAGGCACGGGGAGGTGACAGCGCCATCCCCCCGTGTGTCCCCTCCCCAGGTGACATCCCCCGGAACGGGGAGGTGACAGCGCCATCCCCCCGTGTGTCCCCTCCCCAGGTGACATCCCCCCGTGTGTCCCCTCCCCAGGTGACATCCCCAGGCACGGGGAGGTGACAGCGCCATCCCCCCCGTGTGTCCCCTCCCCAGGTGACATCCCCAGCGCACGGAGAGGTGACAGCGCCACCCCCCCGTGTGTCCCCTCCCCAGGTGACATCCCCAGCGCACGGGGAGGTGACAGGGCCATCCCCCCGTGTGTCCCCTCCCCAGGTGACATCCCCCCGTGTGTCCCCTCCCCAGGTGACATCCCCAGGCACGGGGAGGTGACAGCGCCATCCCCCCGTGTGTCCCCTCCCCAGGTGACATCCCCCGGCGCTGGGAGGTGACAGCGCCATCCCCCCGTGTGTCCCCTCCCCAGGTGACATCCCCAGGCACGGGGACGCGCCCAGGGGTGGCTCTGGGGACAGTCCCTGCGCCAAGAGCGGCTTTTTAGGGAAAAGCTGGAATTTCCGGCCGATGTGGGAACGGGGCACAACCCGGGGAGGGGGGGGGGCCCTGGTGTCCCCTCCCTTGGGGACAAGGCCGGTGTGACGTCACCGCGCCGGTGACAAGGACACAGCCGTGGCTCTGGGGATCCCTGGGAATGCGGATCCCAGATTTCTGGGAATGCGGATCCCGGGTTTTTTGAGCGCTCCAGCAGCTGGAGGAGCCCCTCCCAGGGGTGCCATTGTTCCCGCTGTCCCTCACGTGTCCCCGCTGTCCCTGACGTGTCCCCGCTGTCCCTGACGTGTCCCCTGACCCCACTGTCCCCCCCCCGGCATTCCCGGGGGACAATCCCGGTGCGCTCCGGATGGGAATTGGCGGCGCTGGCCGTGTCCCGGCGGGATGGGACGTGGTCGTTCCCTGTCCCCTGTCCCGGTGGGAAGGGACGCGGAGGTCGGGATGGGGACGGCGAGGACGGGGCTGGATGTTCCCAGGCTGGGGGGGTCGGCAGGGAATGGGGCGGGATTGGGGTTGGGATTGGGATTGGGGTTGGGGTTATTGGGGTTGGGGTTGGGATTGGGATTGGGGTTGGAATTGGATGGGTTTGGGTTGGGATTGGGGTTGGGATGAGTTTGGGTTGGGGTTGGGATTGGGGTTGGAATTAGGATGAGTTTGGGTTGGGGTTGGGATTGGGATGAGTTTGGGTTGGGGTTGGGATTGGGGTTGGGATTGGGGTTGGGATTGGGATTCGGGTAAATTTGGGTTGGGATTGGGGTTGGGATTGGTATTGGTATTGGGATTGGGATGAGTTTGGGTTGGGGTTGGGATTGGGATTGGGTTGGGATTGGTGTTGGAATTGGATGGGTTTGGGATGGGATTGGGATTGGGATCGGGATTGGGATGAGTTTGGGTTAGGATTGGGATTGGGGTTGGGATTGGGGTTGGGATTGGGGTTGGAATTGGATGGGTTTGGGTTTGGGTTTGGGTTTGGGTTTGGGTTTGGGTTTGGGATTGGGATTCAGATTGCGATTGCGATTGGGATTGGGATTGGGGTTGGGATGAGTTTGGGTTGGGATTGGGATTGGGGTTGGAATTGGATGGGTTTGGGTTTGGGTTTGGGTTTGGGTTTGGGTTTGGGATTGGGATTGGGATTGGGATTGGGATTGGGGTTGGGATTGGGATGAATTTGGGTTGGGATTCGGATGGAACAGAATTGGGATTAGGACAGGATTGGGATGGGATTGGGATGAGATAAAGTTGGGATGAAATGGGGCGGGGAGGAAATGCAATGGGATGGAATAGGATGGGGTGGGGAGGAACTGGAATGAGACAGGATGAGAAAAGATGGGATGGGATCCATGGGATGGGATGGGATGGGATTGGGATGGGATGGGATGGGATTGGGATGGGGATGGGATTGGGATGGGATGGGATGGGATGGGATGGATGGGATGGAGAGGGAATGGGATGGGAAAGAATTGGAATGGTTTGGGATTGAGATGGATGAGAAGGGATGAGAAGGGATGGGATCAGATTGGGACAAAACAGGACGAGATGGACGGAATAGGATTGGGATGGGCAGGAATCGGGATGATTTGGGATGAGATGGATGGGTGGAATTGGGATGGAGCTGGGATGAAACAGGATGAGAGAAAATGAGACGGGAAGGGAAGGTGCGGGAAGGTGCGGGAAGGGAAGGTGCGGGAAGGTGCGGGAAGGTGCGGGAAGGTGCGGGAAGGTGCGGGAAGGGAAGGGAAGGGAAGGGAAGGGAAGGGAAGGGAAGGGAAGGGAAGGGAAGGGAAGGGAAGGGAAGGGAAGGGAAGGGAAGGGAAGGGAAGGGAAGGGAAGGGAAGGGAAGGGAAGGGAAGGGAAGGGAAGGCCCTTTAGCCCCGCCCCTCCCCGTTCCCATGGCGACGCCCCCTCGCCTCCCCCGCCGCCCACAAGGGGGCGCCCGGCGGCGCGCGCGCCCTCCCCCATTGGCCGCCCCGCCCCTTGACCCCTCCCCTTAGCAACGGTCCCTCCCCTTAGCAACGCCCGTTAAGCGCGGCCTGGGGGGCGTGGCCCGGAGGCGTGACGGGCGTGCGCGCCGACCAGTGAGAGCGCGAGGTGGGGGCGCACCAGCCAATAGGAGCGAGGAGGCGTGTCCGCACGGCGGGGAAGCGGGCAGGGTGAGCGGCGGGGCGGCGACAGCGCGGGGGACATCGGGGGGACATCGGGGGGACATCGGGGACACCCGGGGGGGGAGCGCAGAGGGGCCGGGGGACCCCCGAGGAGGCGCTGCCGGGCCGCGGGTGATGGCGGAGGTAAAAGCGGGCTGGGAGCGCTCGGGGAAAGCGGAGGGAGCGGTTGGGGGGGGGCTGGGGACGGACAAACGCCACCTCGGTGTCCCCTCGCGGTGTCCCCTGTGCTGTCACCCCCCGGTTTGGTGACACCTCTCTCCCTTCCCACGGTGGCCCCCAAAATCCCTGGATTTTCCTTCCCCCCCACCCCCCCTCCCCGGGGAGAGGCTCCCTCCTCGCTCCAGCTCGGTTTTGTTGGGTTTATTTTTCCCGTTTTTCCCCAAATTTTGGGATTTTTTTTTTTTTCCCCCCCCCGTAGATTCCCATTTCCCGGCGTTTCGGTTCGGGGGTTTCCACTTTCCCCAATTCCTGCCGGCATTCCCGGTCCGGTCCTTCCAAGGGATGAGGAGGGGGTCTGATCCTCCGATTCCATCCAGGGGTTTTGGGGGGGGGGTTTTGGGGGGGGGGTTGTTTTTTTGGGAATGTCACATCCCGAATTCCCGGGGGAATGTCACATCCCGAATTCCCGGGGGAATGTCACATCCCGAATTCCCGGGGGAATGTCACACCCCGAATTCCCGGGGGAATGTCACATCCCGAATTCCCGGGGGAATGTCACACCCCGAATTCCCGGGGGAATGTCACATCCCGAATTCCCGGCCGGCGCTGGGATCTCCTTTCATCCCGGGAAAAGCGATTTGGGAAGAGCTCCCAAGTTTGGGATCTGCGCTGCTTCTTCCAGCCTGGGAAGAAAAAAAAAAAAGATTCCCAAACCTCGGAGACGGATTCTTTTTTTTTGGGGGGAGGGAAAAAAAAAAAAAAAAATTAAAAGAGGGGGGTGGGGGGGAAACTGAGGCACGCACCGCGGCGGGGGAATTCCCCTAATTATTCCCGAATTAATTCCCGCTTTTCCCGGAGATTTGGGATGAGGGAATGCCCATCCCAGGCCCTGGGCTGCCGCAGGCTCCTCCCCGCCAGGACCGCGGTGCCACCGCGATGCCACCGCGGTGCCACCACGGGGCCACCACGGGGCCACCACGGTGCCACCGCTGTCCCCATGGCACGGCGATCGGCGCTTTCCCATTCCCGCAGAATTCCCGGACGATGCCCCCGGGCCGCTGAGGTTTGGGGACAGCGACAACGCCGGGGGACAGATGGCGACAGCCGGCAAAGGTGAGTCCCCAGAGCCCCTCCCTGCCCTGCCCCATCCCGGGGATTTGGGGTGGGTTTTTTTTTTCCTGGAATTTTTGGGATCCTTCTTCCTCCTATCCAGGGATTTGGTGATTTTTTGGGGTTTTTTTCCTGGAGTTTTTAGGGTCTCTCTACCCCTATCCATGGATTTGGGTTTTTTTTTTCCAGAATTTTTGGGGTCTCCCTGCTCCTATCCATGGATTTGCGGGTTTTTTTCTGGAATTTTTGGGGTCTCTCTGCCCCTGTCCAGGGATTTGGGGTTTTTTTTCCCCAGAGTTTTTAGGGTACCTCTGCCCCTATCCAGGGATTTGGGGGGCGGTTTTCCAGAATTTTGGGGGACTCTCTACCCCTATCCATGGATTTGGGGTTTTTTTTTTCCGGAATTTTTGGGGTCTCTCTGCCCCTATCCAGGGATTTGGGGTTTTTTTCCGGAATTTTTGGGGTCTCCCTGCTCCTATCCATGGATTTGGGGGTTTTTTTTCCGGAATTTTTTGGGTCTCTCTGCCCCTATCCAGGGATTTGGGGTTTTTTTCTGGAATTTTTGGGGTCTCCCTGCTCCTATCCATGGATTGGGGGTTTTTTTCTGCAATTTTTGGGGTCTCTCTACCCCTATCCATGGATTTGGCTTTTTTTTTTCCGGAATTTTTGGGGTCTCCCTGCTCCTATCCATGGATCTGGGGTTTTTTTTCCGGAATTTTTGGGGTCCCTCTGCCCCTGTTCAGGGATTTGGGTTTTTTTTTTCCTGGAGGTTTTGGGGTCCCTCTGACCCTGTCCATGGATTTGAGGGATTTTCCCAGAGTTTTTGGCTCCTTCCCGATGGGATGAGGCCGGGAGAACCCCAAAAGATATTCCCAGAAAAAGAAAAAAAAAAGGGTTGGGGACGTCCTGGAGGGGACCCTAAACCTCTCCCGAGGGTCCTGCAGGTTCTGATCCCACAAATCCCAGATCCCAGGGATTCCCTGATCCCATAATTCCCCAATTCAAGGGTTTCCTTGATCCCTCAAATCCCAGATCGAGGGGATTCCCTGATACCTCAAATCCCAGATCCAGGGGATTCCCTGATCCCATAATTCCCCAATTCAAGGGATTCCTTGATCCCTCAAATCCCTGATTCCACAAATCCCAGCTCCCATAAATCCCTGATTCCACAAATCCCAGCTCCCATAAATCCCGGATCCAAGGAATTCCCTGATTCCACAAATCCCAGCTCCCAGGAATTCCCTGATCCCTCAAATCCCAGATCCAGGGGATTCCCTGATACCTCAAATCCCAGATCCAGGGGATTCCCTGATCCCATAATTCCCCAATTCAAGGGATTCCTTGATCCCTCAAATCCCTGATTCCACAAATCCCAGCTCCCATAAATCCCTGATTCCACAAATCCCAGATCCAAGGAATTCCCTGATCCCTCAAATCCCAGATCCAGGGGATTCCCTGATCCCATAATTCCCCAATTCAAGGGATTCCTTGATCCCTCAAATCCCTGATTCCACAAATCCCAGCTCCCATAAATCCCGGATCCAAGGAATTCCCTGATCCCTCAAATCCCAGATCCAGGGGATTCCCTGATCCCAGGAATTCCCCAGTTCAAGGGATTCCTTGATCCCTCAAATCCCTGCTCCCACAAATCCCAGCTCCCATAAATCCCGGATCCAAGGAATTCCCTGATTCCACAAATCCCGGATCCCAGGAATTCCCTGATCCCTCAAATCCCAGATCCAGGGGTTTCCCTGTTCCCACAAATCCCAGCTCCCACAAATCCCAGCTCCCATACATCCCGGATCCAAGGAATTCCTTGTTCCCATAAATCCCCGACCCAAGGGACTCCCTGCTCCCAGAAATCCCACAAATCCCCAGTCCAAGGGATTCCCTGCTCCCATAAATCCCGGATCCAGGGGATTCCCTGATCCCTCAAATCCCGGATCCAGGGGATTCCCTGGCTGCCGCCCCTGCGGGTCGCCGCTGTCCCCTCCCGAGGCCGCCCAAAGTCGCCCCGATCGCCGATTCCCACCGGGAATTCTCCCAGGGAAAATTCCCCACTTTCCTCCTGCTCCGAATCCCGCTCTTTCCTCAGGGTCCGCGCCCGCCGGGGGTCCCCAAACGCTGTCCCCAAACGCTGTCCCCAAACGCTGTCCCCAAACGCTGTCCCCGAGTGCCACCAGGGTGACAAAAAAACCCTTCATTTGGGATCGTCAAGGGGTTCGGGAATCGGGATTCCCGGGCCGGGATCGGGAGATCCGGGATCCCGCTCGCATCCTTTGGGGATCCCCGCGCGTGTCCCCGCGCTGTCACCGTGTCCCTCGCTGTCCCCCCAGCCCACAGGAGCGCGGGTTTGGGGCCGGGCAACGGCGGGACCTTAAACCCCGGCTCGTTAAACCCCGGCTCGTTAAACCCCGGCTCGTTAAACCCCGGCTCATTAAACCCCGGCTCATTAAACCCCGGCTCATTAAACCCCGGGATTCCGGGCGCTCCCAGCACAAAGAGCCTTTTCTTCGGGCGACAAAGGGAGGCGACAATCTGCCGCTGGCGGCGGTGACAATCTGCTGCCAGCTGGGAGCGGGGCTCGGCGGGAGGAGGAGGAGGAGGAGGAGGAGGAGGAGGAGGAGGAGGAGGAGGAGGAAAGGGGCGGATTTTCCATGGAAGCGGCGCGCGTGGAAAATCCCACGGCGTTTGTGGCCCCGTGGGGACAGCGCTGTCCCCAAGCTGTCCCCGGCGCTGCCATGTGGCCTTGTCCTGCTGGCCTTGTCACCTGCCCCGTGTCACCTGCCCCGTCTGCCGAGCCTGGGGATGCTTGGGGACACTTGGGGACATTTGGTGACACTCGGGGACATTCGGGGACACTCGGGGACCCCCTGGACATCAGTTGGTGGCCGGTCCCTGCTCGTAGGAGAGCTGGCTGCGGTCACTTGTCACCTGTGTCCCTGTGTCCCCATGTCACTTGTCCTAAGGACAATACAGGGGGGAGCGGAGTCTGCCGAGCCTGGGGATGCTTGGGGACACTCAGGGACACCTCGAGGACACTCGGGGACACTCGGGGACCCCCTGGACATCAGCTGGTGGCCGGTCCCTGCCTGTAGGAGAGCTGGCTGTGGTCACTTGTCACCTGTGTCCCTCTGTCCCCATGTCACTTGTCCTAAGGACAAAACAGGAGGGAGCGGAGTCTGCCGAGCTTGGGGATGCTTGGGGACACCTGGGGACACTTGGGGACACTTGGGGACACTCGGGGACCCCCTGGACATCAGTTGATGGCCGCTCCCTGCTCGGAGGAGAGCTGGCTGCGGTCACTTGTCACCTGTGTCCCTGTGTCACTTGTCCTAAGGACATCACAGGAGAGAGCAGAGTCTGCTGAGCCTGGGGATGCTTGGGGACACCTGGGGACACTTGGGGACACTTGGGGACCCTCTGGGCACGGGCTGGTGGCACTTCCACACTCTCCCCCCTTCTCACCTGTCCCCTGGCACCAGTCACCTGTGTCCCCGTGTCCCCAGCCTGTGTCACCTGTCCTAAGGACATCACAGGAGGGAGCGGAGTCTGCCGAGCCTGGGGACGCTTGGGGACACCTGGGGATGCTTGGGGACACCTGGAGACACTTGGGGACACCTGGGGACACTCGGGGACCCTCTGGGCACGGGCCAGTGGCAGGTCCCTGCTCGTAGAGGAGCTGGCTGTCACCACAGGTCCCCCGTGTCCCAGGCGACACCGGGAGAGGGTGACAGGGAATCCCCTCCCGGTGCCCACCACGTGTCGCCAAGGCGAGGCCACCTCCCCTCGGGGACACGGCTGTGACCGGGGGCGGGCCTTTGTCACCTGCAGGCGGCAAGCTGAAGGGGACAGGAGTGCGCTTCTCCACCGAGGGGACACCGGGCCAGCCCCGGGAGGGGACACAGGGCCACCCGCCGGGGGGGACACACGGCCACGTCCACTTCCAGGAGCAGCTGCACGACTCGGCCGTGATGGTGACGCAGGACAAGGACGGACACTTCCTGGTCAAGGTTGGGGACAAGGGTGGGGATGTCACCCTCCCTTGGGGGACTCCGGAGCTCCCAACTCCCGAAAATTCCGGGATTTTGAGGCGAATTCCGTGTCGTTCCCTAGGGCTGCTCCTGAGGGCCCCCCCCAAAAATCCGCCGCCACAGCTCGGGTGGCTTTGGGGACACGGGGGACACGTGGCACTGTCCCCTCCGCCCCGTTCCGGGGCCGCTCCGGGTGCCACTCCCGTCCTCTCCCGGTGATCCCGGCCGCGTTCCCGGCTCCCGGGGGCCGCGGGGGCGATGCCAGCGGATGGGGGGACCAGGTGCCACCCGCGGTGCCACCCGACGCGTGTCACCTGCAGCTGCCACCAGCGCTGAGTCAGAGCCTCGTGGCGGGCGCGGGGGGGGGGTTTGGCCGGAATTCCATCCCAAATCCGGAGCTCCCTCCGGGGGCGGCCCTTGTTGTTTTTCCCACCGGAGCTCCAGCGCTGCACGTGATCCCTAGGGATTGAGGGGGTGGCAGTGCCACCCACGGGGACACGGGGACACGGGGAGGGGGCCCCGGTGGGGTTGGGGCGTGCCTGGGAAAAGAAGATCCTGGGTTTTTGTTTTGTTTTGTTTTGTTTTTTCCCAGTGCCGAGCGTTTTTCTGCTGTTTTAAAGGGATAAACCCCGGAATGGTTTTGGAAGGGAGATGGGAAAAGAGCTTGGAGCTCATCCCGGTTCCTTGGACACTGCCAGGGATCCAGAGGCAGCCACAGCAAATCTGGGAATTCCAGAATTCCCAGCCCCTCCCCACCCTCCCAGACAGGAATTCCCAATTCCCAAGATCCCAGCCCAATCTCCCCTTTCCCACTGGAAGCCATTCCCTGTGTCCTGTCCCTCCAGCCCTTGTCCCCAGTCCCTCTCCAGCTCTCCTGGAGCCCCTTTAGGGACTCTGAGGATTCCCTGGAATTTTCCCTTCTCCTGTTTGAACATTCCCAGCTCTCCCAGCCCGGCTCCAGAGCAGAGGGGCTCCAGAATCCTGGAATGGTTTGGGTTGGAAAGGACCTTAAATCCCATCCAGTGCCACCCCATCCATGTCCAGGGACAGCTCCCACCATCCCAGGTGGATCCAACCCTTGGGCACTGCCAGGGATCCAGGGGCAGCCACAGCAAATCCGGGAATTCCAGAATTCCCAGCCCCTCCCCATCCTCCCAGACAGGAATTCCCAATGCCCAAGATCCCAGCCCAATCTCCCCTTTCCCACTGGAAGCCATTCCCTGTGTCCTGTCCCTCCAGCCCTTGTCCCCAGTCCCTCTCCAGCTCTCCTGGAGCCCCTTGAGGTTCTGGAAGGTTCTGCCCGGATCCTTTCCCAGCTTGTTTGGGATGATCCCGACCCGTGGAGGATTTGGGAGAATTCCACCCTCCGGATTTATCTTGTCGGGGATCGTTCCCAGCTCGCTCCCTTCCCAAAATGGTTTTTTTCCCAAGGCTCCGGAGGGCTCTGGTTTTTGTCATGACAGCGGAGAAATTCCATGGGAAGAGGCGCTCCTGCCTTTTCCGGGGACAGCTGGAAAACCTCTCCCCGCTCCCGTGACATCCGCACCAAAAAACTCCGGCGTTTTCCTGCGGGTTTTTCCCTGGGGCGAAAATCGTCGTGTTTGTTCCCTGTTCCTATCATTCCCTGAATTATTCCCTATTCCCTGATTTTTTTTAGGGCACGAATCCCGCCCCACCTCCCCGGGGGAACGTTTAGGATACAATTCCCCCTCTCCAAGCGCTTCCCCCACTTTCCCCGGGGGACTCTCCAGTGTCCCTTGTCCCCAAGGGGGGGGTAGGGGTGTGACAATGGGTGACAATGGCACCCCAGCCGTCACCTCCCACCCCACATCCCGCTTTTCCAGGTGGGATTCCTGAGGATCCAGCACAAGTACGAGATCACCTTCCTGCTGCCGCCCGTGCCGACGCTGGGCGGGGACGTTTGTCCCCTCCCTGTCCCCAACCCCAACCTGCGCGTCATCAGCGTCACCTCCCTGCCCGAAGGTAGCGCGATCCTTGTCCCCAGTGTCCCCATCCCGGATCCGCCCTTTTTCCAAAGGAAAGGGGGGCGGGAGGCCACACCCAGGTGTCCCCCCTCGGCGTCTGGGGGAGGTGACAATTCCTTGTCCTCGGGGTCCCCGCTGTCCCCAGATCCCGTTGTTTTGTCGTTGTCGTCGGGATTCGCCTTTCCCGGGGGTCTCTGAGGGTGAGGCGCCTCCAGGGACAGGGATTTGCTCCAAGAGGTGCCACCCTCCGCTTTGGGGACATCCACGGGAGGACAGCTGGGTGTCACCCTGGGCTGGGTGGCAGTTCCTTGGGGACACCTCGGTCCCATCCCGGTTGTTCCAGAGCCAATGGAAGCCGTTTCCCACATCCCCGTCCCCTCGGGGCCGTCGGTGTCACCTCCCGGCCGCGGGGACAGCGCGGGGACGGGGCTTTTCCCTCCATCCCGGAAAAGGGCTTTAGGGTTGGTTTGGAGATTCCCAAACGGGGCTGGGATTGGGATTGGGATTGGGATCGGGATCGTGGGCAGGATTGGAACCGGGATTGGGATCGTGGGCAGGACCGCAACCAGGATCGGGTCTGGGAGCAGGGCTGGGATCGGGACTGGGATTGGAACCGGGATTGGGACTGGGATCGGAGCTGGGATTGGGACTGGGATCAAGACTGGAATCAGGACAGGAATCAGGACCGGGAATGGAGCCAGGAGCCAGGATTGGGACTGGGATCAGAGCCGGGACTGGGATCAGAGCCGGGACTGGGGCTGGGATCAAGACTGGAGTAAAGACCAGGAATGGAGCCGGGATCGGAACTAGGATTGAGGCCAGGATCAGGAGTGGGACAGGGATCAGAGCTGGGATCGGGAATGGGACCAGGATTGAGGCCAAGCTCAGGACCAGGACTGGAGCCAGGATGGGGATTGGAGCTGGAATTGGAGCCAGGATGGGGATTGGAGCTGGGATTTGAGCCGGGATTGGGATTGGAGCAGGGATCAGGATTGGAGCTGGGATTGGAGCCAGGATTGGGATTGGAGCCAGGATTGGGATTGGAGCTGGGATTTGAGCCGGGATTGGGATTGGAGCTGGGATCAGGATTGGAGCTGGGATTGGAGCCAGGATTGGAGCCAGAATCAGGATGGGAGCTGGGATTTGAGCCATGATTGGGATTGGAGCTGGGATCAGGATTGGAGCTGGGATTGGAGCCAGGATCGGGATTGGAGCTGGAATCAGGATTGGAGCCAGGATCAGGATTGGAGCTGGGATTTGAGCTGGGATTGGGCTTGGAGCTGGGACCAGGATTTGAGCTGGGATTGGAGCCAGGATCAGGATTGGAGCTGGGATTTGAGCCATGATTGGGATTGGAGCCAGGATCAGGATTGGAGCTGGGATTTGAGCCATGATTGGGATTGGAGCCGAGATCAGGGTTGGAGCCAGGATTGGAGCCAGGATCAGGATGGGAGCTGGGATTTGAGCCGGGATTGGGATTGGAGCTGGGACCGGGATTGGAGCTGGGACCAGGATTGGACATGGGATCAGGATTTGAGCCCGGGACTGGGATTGGAGCCAGGATCAGGATTGGAGCTGGGATCAGGGTTGGAGCCAGGATTGGAGCCAAGATCAGGATGGGAGCTGGGATTTGAGCCGGGATTGGGATTGGAGCTGGGATCAGGGTTGGAGCCAGGATTGGAGCTAGGATCAGGATGGGAGCTGGGATTTGAGCCATGATTGGGATTGGAGCTGGGATCAGGATTGGGCTGGAATTGGAGCCAGGATCGGGACTGGAGCTGGGATTTGAGCCATGATTGGGATTGGAGCTAGGATCAGGATTTGAGCCAGGATCGGGATTGGAGCTGGGACTAGGATTGGAGCTGGGATCAGGATTGGAGCTGGGATTTGAGCCGGGATCGGGATTGGAGCTGGGTTCAGGATTGGAGCCAGAATTGGAGCCAGGATCGGGATTGGAGCTGGGATCAGGGTTGGAGCCAGGATCAGGATGGGAGCTGGGATTTGAGCCGGGATCGGGATTGGAGCTGGGATCAGGATTGGAGCCAGGATTGGAGCCAGGATCAGGATGGGAGCTGGGATTTGAGCCATGATTGGGATTGGAGCTGGGATCAGGATTTGAGCCAGGATTGGGATTGGAGCCGGGATCGGGATTGAAGCCAGGATCAGGGTGCAGGGAAGGAGCCCTGGGCTGGGACAGGCAGGGCAGGGAGGGGACAGGCAGGGAATATTCCGGCAGGGTGGGAAGGATGGGAAGGGTTCGGGAATGGCAGGGAGGGTAGGGAGGGCACAGGCAGGGCTCAGGCAGGACAGGAAGGGTTCAGGGAGGGCGGGGAAGGTTCCGGAAGGTACAGGCAGGGTAAGGAGGATGCAGGCAGGGCGGGAGGAATGGGAGGGCTCAGGCTCAGGTACAGGCAGGCACAGGCAGGGCAGGAAGGGTTCTGGAAGGGCAGGGAAAGTTCCGGAAGGTGCAGGCAGGGAAGGATGGGAAAGGTTCAGGTGGGGTGAGGACAGTGCAGGCAGGGCTGAGGTAGGAAGGGAAGATACAGGGAGGGACAGGGAGGACAGGAAGGGTTCAGGGAGGACAGGGAAGGTTCAGAAGGGTGCAGGCAGGGTGAGGAGGGCACAGGCAGGGTGAGGAGGGTTCAGAAGGTTCAGGCAGGGTGAGGAGGGCACAGACAGGGTGAGGAGGCCGCAGGCAGGCACAGGCAGGGTGAGGAGGGCACAGGAGGGCACAGGCAGGGTGAGGAGGCCGCAGACGGGCACAGGCAGCGCCCCGGCAGCCTCTCCACGTGCCCACACGTGCCCAGGGCACAGCGTGCGCTGCGAGTACACGGCGAGCAAGGAGGGGGTGCTGATGGAGGAGCTGCTGCTGGCCGGACACAGCCCCAACCACGTCAAGGTCACCATCCAGGCCCGCGTCATGGGTAAGGGGCTCTGGGGGGGTTCTGGGGTCCCTCCCCGTCCCCACCCCCTCACCAGGCTCAGCCGCTCTTCCCGGTTGTCCCAGCTCGAGGGCACTGCAGAGGAATTGCCCAAAACGGGCGATTTCATCCCCAAAAATTCCCCGGCCCAGGGCGGGGAGGAGAGCCCTGGGAAGGGGTGAGAGGAGGGAGGGGCTGGGGGGTGACCCCAATGTCACCGGGGTCCCTGTGCCTGGCTGCGTTCCCCCTGGGATGTCCCCTGTACCTGGGACCCCTTTTGTCGCCGGAACCCTCCCTATAAACCCCGACACCCCCCCTTTCTACCCCGTGTCCCCCCACCCCATATCCCAGCCCCCTGCGCCCCCCCAAGATTGTCACCACCCCTGGGCGGTGACCCACAGCAGTGACACAAAGGGCAGCACATCCCGGGCCCGCCGTTGCTGGGACGGGACAAACCCTCCCCGATCCTAAAAAAAAACACCCCCCAAAAAAACCCCTTCAAAAGGGACGGAGAGCTGTCCCCCCGAGCCGCGTCCCCCCGCTGTCCCCAGACCGTCACCACGGGACGCCGATGCTCCTGGACGGGGTGCGCTGCGTGGCGGCCGAGCTGGAGTACGACTCGGAGCAGAGCGACTGGCCGGGCTTCGACTGACCCCCAACCCCGCGGCGGGGATCCCCCGAAATCTCCAAAGTTTTGGGGACGGTCCCCAAAGCGGGAGGAGGGACCCCCAACCCCTCTGCCCCCCCCCGGCTTGTTGCTGCCGCCGCCGCTTCGCCCTCAACCCCGCGGCACCCCCCACGCCCCGGGGCGGGTTTTGGGGGAACCGTGCCTCTTTGGGGTGGGAATTTTGCCCGTGGAATTCGGGGCGGGAGCCGGGAGTCCCCCCGCCGTGGCTCTGGGTGCCCCCAGCCGCGTTCCTCGTGTTGCTGCCAGCGCCTCTTTTTCGTTTGTTCGTTCGTTCGTTCGTTCGTTTGTTTTTTCCTGTTTTTCTCAGATTTTTTCCTGGGGTTTTTTTCCCTCCTCTTTTCCCGTTTTTTTTTTTTTTACTTTCCCTCATGGCACAAGGGCCAGGAGCGGTTTTTCAGGAGGTTTTATGTGCCTATATATATATATATGTATATATATATAAATATAAAGATATCTTACATGCCTGGGGGTGGGAGGGGTTAAAGTACAAAATCCCGCCTCGGGAAGGAGGAAAATCCCACTGGGAATGGGGTGGGAGCCCCCCAGAGCCCCCCTCCTGGGACACCCCCAGGTGGATGATCCCAAATAATCCCGGACCGGGGGGGTGGGGAGGGGTCAGGAGGCAAATTCCGGTTAAAGGGGGCGGGGAGAGGGTGGGGGGCAGGGATTGGGGTCCCCAGGATAAGAGGGGCGGGGGTCTCAGTCTGGGAGGGAATGGATGGTGCCGGATCTTGGGATGGTCCCCACAATGACGGGCGGTCTCAGGCTGGGGTGGAAATCCATGGTGGCATCACCCAGAAGGTCTCAGTTGGACAGGAAGTCGATGGTGGCATCTCCAGGACGTTCTCAGTTGGACAGGAAATCAATGGTGGCATCTCCAGGAAGTTCTCAGTTGGACAGGAAGTCAATGATGGCATCTCCAGGAAGTTCTCAGTTGGACAGGAAGTCACTGGTGGCATCTCCAGGAAGGTCTCAGTTGGACAGGAAATCGATGGTGGCATCTCCAGGAAGTTCTCAGCTGGACAGGAAGTCAATGGTGGCATCTCCAGGGAGGTCTCTGTTGGACAGGAAGTCAATGGTGGCATCTCCAGGAAGGTCTCAGTTGGACAGGAAATCGATGGTGGCATCTCCAGGAAGTTCTCAGTTGGACAGGAAGTCAATGGTGGCATCTCCAGGGAGGTCTCAGTTGGACAGGATGTCGATGGTGGCATCTCCAGGGAGGTCTCAGTTGGACAGGAAGTCAATGGTGGCATCACCCAGAAGGTCTCAGTTGGACAGGAAGTCGATGGTGGCATCTCCAGGACGTTCTCAGTTGGACAGGAAATCAATGGTGGCATCTCCAGGAAGTTCTCAGCTGGACAGGAAGTCGATGGTGGCATCTCCAGGGAGGTCTCAGTTGGACAGGAAGTCAATGGTGGCATCTCCAGGAAGGTCTCAGTTGGACAGGAAGTCGATGGTGGCATCTCCAGGGAGGTCTCAGTTGGACAGGAAGTCAATGGTGGTATCTCCAGGAATTTCTCAGTTGGACAGGAAGTCGATGGTGGCATCTCCAGGAAGTTCTCAGTTGGACAGGAAGTCGAGGTGGCATCTCCCTGGGGTGTCCCCACAATGACAGCGTCCTTCAGGTGGAGATGAAGTCCATGGTGGCATCTCCAGGAGGGTCTCAGCTGGACGGGAAGTCAGTGGTGGCAGGTCCCAGGGGTGTCCCCACAATGACAAAGACTCAGTTGGACCAGAAATTGATGGTGGCACCTCCAACAGGAAGTCGAGGTGGCATCTCCCAGGGGTGTCACCACAGTGACAGTGTCACTCAGCTGGAGATGAAGTCAATGGTGGCGGGTCCTGGGGTTTTCCCCACAATGGCGGCGACTCTCAGTTGGACAGGAAGCTGATGGTGGCATCTCCACTGTCTCCAAGTTGGACAGGAAGTCAATGGTGGCATCTCCAGGAACATCTCAGTTGGACAGGAAGTTGAGGGTGGCATCTCCCAGGGCGTCCCCACAGTGACAGTGTCGCTCAGCTGGAGATGAACTCGATGGTGGCAGGTCCTGCGGTTGTCCCCACCATGTCAGGGAGTCTCAGCTGGACGGGAAGTCCATGGTGGCATCTCCCAGGGGTGTCCCCACAATGGCAGAGCCCCACAGTTGGACAGGAAGTCAATGTTGGCATCTCCCAGGGGTGTCCCCACAATGGCAGGGTCCCTCAGGTGGAGATGAAGTCGATGGTGGCATCTCCAGGAGGGTCTCAGCTGGACAGGAAGTCAATGGTGGCACATCCTGGGTGGTCTCACTTGGACAGGAAGTTGATGGCACATCCTGGGTGGTCTCAGTTGGACAGGAAGTCGATGGTGGCACATCCTGGGTGGTCTCAGTTGGACAGGAAGTTGATGGTGGCACATCCTGGGTGGTCTCAGTTGGACAGGAAGTTGATAGTGGCACGTCCCAGGGTCCCCTCAATTGGACAGGAAGTCGATGGTGGCACATCCTGGGTGGTCTCAGTTGGACAGGAAGTTGATAGTGGCACGTCCTGGGTGGTCTCACTTGGACAGGAAGTCGATGGTGGCACATCCCGGGTGGTCTCAGTTGGACAGGAAGTCGATGGTGGCACGTCCCAGGGTCCCCTCAGTTGGACAGGAAGTCAATGGTGGCACATCCTGGGTGGTCTCAATTGGACAGGAAGTCAATGGTGGCACGTCCCAGGGTCCCCTCAGTTGGACAGGAAGTTGATAGTGGCACGTCCCGGGTGGTCTCAATTGGACAGGAAGTCGATGGTGGCACGTCCTGGGTGGTCTCAGTTGGACAAGAAGTCAATGGTGGCACATCCTGGGTGGTCTCAGTTGGACAGGAAGTCGATGGTGGCACGTCCCAGGGTCCCCTCAGTTGGACAGGAAGTCGATGGTGGCACATCCCAGGGTCCCCTCAGTTGGACAGGAAGTCGATGGTGGCACATCCCGGGTGGTCTCACTTGGACAGGAAGTTGATGGCACATCCTGGGTGGTCTCAGTTGGACAGGAAGTCGATGGTGGCACATCCCATGTGGTCTCAGTTGGACAGGAAGTTGATGGCACATCCTGGGTGGTCTCACTTGGACAGGAAGTCGATGGTGGCACGTCCCGGGTGGTCTCAATTATACAGGAAGTCAATGGTGGCACGTCCTGGGTGGTCACACTTGGACAGGAAGTTGATGGCACATCCCAGGTGGTCTCACTTGGACAGGAAGTCAATGGTGGCACATCCCGGGTGGTCTTAGTTGGACAGGAAGTCGATGGTGGCACGTCCCAGGGTCCCCTCAGTTGGACAGGAAGTCGATGGTGGCACGTCCCAGGGTCCCCTCAGTTGGACAGGAAGTCGATGGTGGCACGTCCCAGGGTCCCCTCAGTTGGACAGGAAGTCGATGGTGGCACATCCCAGGGTCCCCTCAGTTGGACAGGAAGTCGATGGTGGCACATCCCGGGTGGTCTCAGTTGGACAGGAAGTCGATGGTGGCCCTCACGCTGCGCGCCGTGCGCGTGTCCAGCGCCGTCACCTTGATCTCGGTGTCCCCGAACTGCATGCTGGCGCGGATCTCTCGCCGGCCCCGCGCCGGGCCCGCGTCCCCCGCGTCGCCCAGCTCCAGGCTGATGGTGCCGCACTTCCTGACGCCGGGGTCCGTGATGTACACCACGTCATCAGTGTCGCAGCAGTAGATGTTGATGATGGTCCGGCGCTGGCCGGGCCGGGCCGGGCAGTAGCTCCGCTGGACCACCTCTCCCAAGGCCACCGACTGGTCCACGCTCACGAACTTCTCGAAGATGTCGGTGCACCAGTTCTTGCCCTCCTTGACCAGCAGCTTCTCCCGCGGGTGCTTGCCCTCCACGAACTTGTTGAGGACGCCCACGCCGTAGGTGAGCGGGGAGCGGCGCACCCGCACCACGCCGGGGTCCAGGCCGAAGAGCACGGCCCCTTTGAGGATGGTCAGCCCCACGTCCTGCGGGACGATCACCCGGCAGCGGTGGCCGAAGGCGGCCTGCACCGCCCGCTGCAGCATGGCCGACTCGGCGAAGCCGCCCACCAGGAAGAGGAATTTGATGCCTTGGACCTCGGGTTTCTTCAGGAGGGCGTCTGGAGGGGGGGGATGAAAAGGCGGGGTTTGGTGGAGGGTGGTTGTGGGGAAAGGCACGGGGGTGATTTGGGGGGGCAGGGATGAGGGGAGTCCAGGAATGGGGGCAGTTCCAGG
The DNA here is from genome assembly GCF_015227805.2 of Hirundo rustica. NCBI lineage: Eukaryota > Metazoa > Chordata > Aves > Passeriformes > Hirundinidae > Hirundo > Hirundo rustica. The sequence continues at coordinate 8,599 of NW_026690452.1, read as the reverse complement.
GATGGAACGGGGCTCCAGGGACAGGGAGGGCCCCAGGGACAAAGGGGGTTCCAGGAACGGGGAGGGTTTTAGGGACAAAGGGGGTTCCCGGAATGGGGAGGGTCCCGGGGGCAAAGGGGGTTCCAGGAATGGGGAGGGTCCCAGGGGCAAAGGGGGTTCCAGGGACAGGGAGGGCCCCAGGGACAAAGGGGTTCCCGGAATGGGGAGGGTCCCGGGGGCAAAGGGGGTTCCAGGAATGGGGAGGGTCCCAGGGACAAAGGGGGTTCCAGGAACGGGAAGGGTCCCGGGGACAAAGGGGGCTTCAGGGACAGGGAGGGTCCCAGGGACAAAGGGGGTTCCAGGGACAGGGAGGGCCCCAGGGACAAAGGGGGTTCCAGGATCAGGGAGGGTTCCAGGGACAAAGGGGGTCCAGGAACAGGGAGGGTCCCGGGGACAAAGGGGGTTCCAGGAACGGGGAGGGTCCCAGGGGCAAAGGGGGTTCCCGGAATGGGGAGGGTCCCAGGGACAAAGGGGGTTCCAGGAACAGGGAGGGCCCCAGGGACAAAGGGGGTTCCAGGAACGGGGAGGGTCCCGGGGGCAAAGGGGCTCCAGGAATGGGGAGGGTCCCAGGGACAAAGGGGGTTCCAGGAATGGGGAGGGTTCTGGGGGCAAAGGGGGTTCCAGGAATGGGGAGGGTCCCAGGGACAAAGGGGGTTCCAGGAATGGGGAGGGTCCCAGGGGCAAAGGGGGTTCCAGGAATGGGGAGGGTCCCAGCGGCAAAGGGGGTTCCAGGAATGGGGAGGGTTCTGGGGGCAAAGGGGGTTCCAGGGACAGGGAGGGTTCCAGGGACAAAGGGGGTTCCAGGAATGGGGAGGGTCCCAGGGGCAAAGGGGATTCCGGGAATGGGGAGGGTCCCAGGGACAAAGGGGGTTCCAGGAATGGGGAGGGTTCCAGGGACAAAGGGGGTTCCAGGAACGGGGAGGGTTTTAGGGACAAAGAGGGTTCCAGGAATGGGGAGGGCCCCGGGGACAAAGGGGGTTCCAGGGACAGGGAGGGTCCCGGGGGCAAAGGGGGTTCCAGAAATGGGGAGGGTTCCAGGGACAAAGGGGGTTCCAGGAATGGGGAGGGTTTGGGGGGTAAAGGGGGTTCCGGGAACGGGGACAATGGGATTCCAGGGATAAAAGGTTTCCAGGGACAATGGGGATTCCAGGGATAAAAGATTTCCAGGGACAATGGGATTCCAATGACAAGGATGGTTCCAGGAATAGGGAATCCCAGGGACAAGGAAGGAGGGGGGTCCCAGGCACAGGAGGGTCTCAGGGACAAAGGGGCAGGATCCCAGGGACAAAGGGGGTCCCAGAGTGTGGGATTGTCCCAGGAATGGGGGGGATCTCTCAGACATGGGATGGTCACAAGGTCGGGGGGCTCATAGGGACAGGAAAGATTCCAGGGATGAAAGGGGCGTCCCAAGGATAGGAATGATCCCAGGAATGGGGGGCTCCCGGTAACAGGGACGCTCCCAGGGCCATGGGGTGGGACAGGGACGGGAGGTTTCCCCACGGACGGGCGTGTCCCACCGATGTGCTGGATGATGTGGGTGATGGTTGGCTGGAACAGCTCGTTCATGGCCTCGGGGGACATCCGCAGCATCCCTTGGGACGACCACTTCACCAGGTTGACACTGGGGACAAACAGCGGACCCGGGCGTGACCGGGAACTCCCGCCCGGCCCTTTCCCTGTCCTCTCCTCTCCCATCCCACCCCACCACGCCTATCCCGCCTTTCCCCCCCTCTCCCACCCCAACGTCGCTCCCTCCGTGTCCCCGCGCTCCCGAGACGTCCCCAACCCGCGCCGCCCCTCACTTGCTCTTGCGGAGCGCGGTCTCGACGTTGTGGCCGCGGTGCTTGCGGTAGAAGTCGATGAAGGAGAAGGGCAGGGAGACATTGAGGGGGCTGGAGCGGCCGGGGGCGGCCGCGCGCTTCCGGGCCTCGAAGGCGATGGTCAGGTCCACCCAGGCCGCCGGACGCTTGGCCTTGAAGGTGGCGATGAAATCGTCCCCGAAGATGTGGCACAGGAGCTTCTCGAAGGCCAGGTCCACGCCCACGGCCCCGTAGGGACCTCCTGAGGGACAGGGGTGTGGGGTCAGGAGGTGGCCCCGTGGTAGCCGTGTCCCCGTGGCAGCCGTGTCCCCCCATCACCGCGTTCTGCCACGTCTCCATGTCCCTATGTCCCCCGTATTCCCGTGTCCCCCATCAGCATGTCCCGTGGTCCCCCTTTCCCCCATCCCCATGTCCCCCATCCTGATGTCCTCATGTCCCCCATCGCCACGTCCCCATGTCCTCCATACCCCCAAATCCCCACATCCCACACATTCCTGTGTCCCCGTGTCCTCCACCCCCGTGTCCTTGTGTCCCGTGTCCCTCATGTCCCCCATCCCCATGTCCCTGTGGCACCCCCATCCCCATGTCCCCCATCCTGATGTCCTCATGTCCCCCATCGCCACGTCCCCATGGCCTCCATACCCCCAAATCCCCACATCCCACGCATTCCCGTGTCCCCATGTCCTCCATCCCCACATCCTTGTCTCCCCCATGTCCCTCATGTCCCCCAGCCCCATGTCCCTGTGGCACCTCCAGCCCCCTGTCCCCCATCCTGAGGTCCTCATGTCCCCCATCACTGTGTCCCTCATATCCCCCATGTCCCCATGTCCTCCATATCCTCCATGTTCCCCACAACACCATATCCCCACATTCCCATATCCTCAACATTCCCGTGTCCCCACATCCTCCATCCCCATGTCCTTGTCTCCCCCGTGTCCCTCATGTCCCCCAGCCCCATGTTCCGGTGGCACCCCCTTCCCCTGTCCCCCATCCTGATGTGCTGATGGCCCCCATCACTGTGTCCCTCCATATTCTCCATGTCCCCATGTCCTCCATATTCTCCATGTGCCCCCCAACACCATATCCCCACATCCCCATATCCTCAACATTCCCGTGTCCCCATGTTCTCCATCCCCATGTCCTTGTCTCCCCCATGTCCCTCATGTCCCCCAGCCCCATGTCCCCCATCCTGATGTCCTTCTGTCCCCCACCACTGTGTCCCTCATATCCCCCATGTCCCCATGTCCTCCATATTCTCCATGTTCCCCACAACACCATATCCCCACATTCCCATATCCTCAACATTCCTGTGTCCCCACATCCTCCATCCCCGTGTCCTTGTGTCCCCCGTGTCCCTCATGTCCCCCTTGCCCTGTCCCCCATCCTGATGTGCTTATGGCCCCCATCACCGTGTCCCCCATATCCCCCGTGTCCCACCAACACCATATCCCCACATCCCCACATCCTCCACATTCCTGTGTCCCCACGTCCTCCATCTCCATGTCCTTGTCACCGCCATTTCCCGTCTCCCTTCCCCTGTCCCACATCCTGATGTCCTTCTGTCCCCCATCACCATGTCCCCCATGTCCCCACATTCCCCCCAAAATCATATCCCCATATCCTCCACATTCCCGTGTCCCCACATCCTCCATCCCCATGTCCTTGTCTCCCCCATGTCCCTCATGTCCTCCTTCCCCTGTCCCCCATCCTGATGTCCTCATGTCCCCCATCACTGTGTCCCCCATATCCCCTGTGTCCCGCCAACATCATATCCCCAAATCCCCATATCCTCAACATTCCCGTGTTCCCATGTTTTCCATATCCCCATATCCCCACATCCCACACATTCCCGTGTTCCCATGTCCTCCATTCCCGTGTTCCCATGTCCTCCATCCCCGTGTCCTTGTCTCCACCATTTCCCCTGTCCCCCTTCCCCTGTCCCCCATCCTGATGTCCTCATGTCCCCCATCTCCATGTCCCCCATATCCCCCATGTCCCCATGGGCCCCCCAACACCATATCCCCATATCCCCACATCCCACACATTCCCGTGTCCCCACATCCTCCATCCCCATGTCCTTGTCTCCCCCGTGTCCCTCATGTCCCCCTTGCCCTGTCCCCCATCCTGATGTCCTTCTGTCCCCCATTACCATGTCCTCCATATCCCCCATGTCCCCCACAACACCAAATCCCCACATCCCGCACATTCCCGTGTCCCCATGTCCTCCATCCCCGTGTCCTTGTCTCCCCCATGTCCCTCATGTCCCCCAGCCCCATGTCCCCCATCCTGACGTCCTCATGTCCCACATCCCACGTCCCCAAATCCTCCATGTCCCCATGTTTTCCATATCCCCATATCCCCACATCCTCCACATTCCCGTGTCCCCACATCCTCCGTCCCCATGTCCTTGTCTCCCCCGTGTCCCCCATCCCCACGTCCCCATGTCCCCCACATCCCCATGGCACCTTGGGGATCACCACGTCCCCGTGTGCCCCATCCCGACGTCATGTGGCATCCGTGTCCCCAGGTCCCCCATGTGCCCCTGTCCCCTCCACCCTTGTCCCTCTGTGACCCCCCACCCACCATCCCCATCCTCCCTGCCCCACCTTGTCCCCCTAGCCCACCCCTGTCCCACCTTGTCCCCACAATCCATCCCCCCCATCCCTCTGTCCCCTCTCTGTCCTCTCTCTGTCCCCTCCCTGTCCCCTCCCTGTCGCCTCCCTGTCCCCCTGCACTTCCCCCTGCGGCCACCAGGTGGAGCCACAGCCCCACCCACGACTCTGTCATGGGGCGGGGGGGGCCCAGCCCGGGTTTGAGGGTCCCAGCCCGGACTGGGGGTCCCAGCCTGAGTTTGGGGGTCTCAACCCCGGTTTAGGGGTCCCAGCCTGGGCTTGGAGTCCCAGCCCGGATTGGGGGGGCCCAGCCCGGATTGGGGGTTTCAGCCTAGATTTGGGGATGCCATCCCGGGTTTGAGGGTCCCAGCCCGGGTTTGGAGTTCCCATCTGGGTTTGGATTCCCCTTCCGGGTTTGAGGATCCCATTCATGGTTTGAGGATCCCATTCCTGGTTTGAGGGTCCCAGCCCGAATTTGGGGTCCCAGCCCGGGTTTGGGGGTCCCAGGCCTGTTTTGGGGTCCCAGCCCGGGTTTGAGGATCCCAGCCTGGGTTTGAGGATCCCATTCTTGGTTTGAGGATCCCAGCTCGGATTTGGGGTCCCAGCCCGGGTTTGGGGGTCCCAGCCCTGGTTTGAGGATCCCAGCCCGGGTTTGGGGGTCCTAGGTCTGGTTTGGGGGTTCTAGGTCTGGTTTGGGGTCCCAGCCTGGGTTTGAGGTCCCAACCCAGATTTGGGGTCTCAGCCTGGGTTTGAAGTCCCAGCCCGGGTTTGGGGGTCCCAGGCCTGTTTTGGGGTCCCAGCCCGGGTTTGAGGATCCCAGCCCGGGTGTGGGGGTCCTAGGTCTGGTTTGGGGTTCTAGCCTCGATTTGAGGTCCCAGCCCGGGTTGAGGGTCCCAGACCTGGTTTGAGGGTCCCAGCCTGGATTTGGGGTCCCAGCCCTGATTTGGGGTCCCAGCCCAGGTTTCAGGTCCCAGCCTGGTTTGGGAGTCCCGGCCTGTGTTGGGGGTCCCAGCCCGTGTTTGGGGGTCCCGGGAGGATCCCGGAAAAAAGGACGGACGGGGATCCTGCTCGCACCCGAGGCTTTGTAGAGCTCCTTCAGCGTCCCCTGCGGCTTCTCGATCTGGTGCACGGTCAAATCCACCGTCCCCCCGCCACAATCGGCCACGATGTACCTGTCACCTGCGGGGGGGGACGGCGACAGCGTGACCCCCCCGCCACGCCCACCCGCGGGGCGAGAGCAGGGCCGGGGCCGCGTTTTCCCAGGGAAAATGGATCTTTAACCCAAATATTGGGAACGGAGGGGAGCGGAGGGACGAAGGGGTGGGATGGTGGCAGGGACACCGCGACCCTGCTGCGGGGTCGAGGGACAGACCCCACCCGTGTCACCCCGGTGGCAGGAGCACGCTGGGGGCGGCTCTGCCACCCAGGGGACATCCAGGGGGATCCCGGGATCTGGGAATCTCCAGTGGGGATCCCCCCCCACCCGTGTCCGCCCCTCCTCGTACCTGCCTGCATCTCCGACCAGAGCTCGCCCACTCCCGACTCCACCAGGAAGGTGCGGCTGTGCCGGGATCGCCGGAGCTGCTCCCGGGCTGGGGGACAGGGCCGGGGGTCAGGATCCCCCGCGTTTCCATGGGATCCACCCCGTTTCCATGGGATCCACCCCGTTTCCATGGGATCCACCCCGTTTCCATGGGATCCACACCTTTCCATGGGATCCACCCCATTTCCATGGAATCCACCCCGTTTCCACGGGATCCACCCCACTTCCACGGGATCCACCCCGTTTCCATGGGATCCACCCCGTTTCCATGGGATCCACCCCATTTCCATGGGATACACCCCATTTCCATGGAATCCACCCCATTTCCATGGGATCCACCCCATTTCCATGGGATCCACCCCGTTTCCATGGATTCCACCCCGTTTCCATGGGATCCACCCCATTTCCAAGGGATCCACCCCGTTTCCAAAGGATCCACCCCAATTCCATGGGATCCACCCCGTTTCCATGGGATCCACCCCGTTTCCATGGGATCCACACATTTCCATGGATTCCTCCCCATTCCCGCTGTGGGCTCTGTACTGGGAGCACTGGTGACCGCTCCCTTCCAGCCAGGATCCCAAAGCTGGATGGTCCAGCTTTCCCTGGGATCCCAAAGGATCCCAAAGGATCCCGTGGGATCTCCCTGTGTGCCCACCCGGGCAGCCCGGGTGGGGTTTCCTCCGCTCCCCGCTCCCGTCCCAGGGACATCAAAGCCGCCCGGAAGGGCCGGGGTGGATCGGGAAAGGTGGGGTTATCCTGGGATATTTTTGGCGCGTGGATAATTCCTCATCCTCGGGATCAGCTCGAGCCAGCCCACAAATCCCCCAAATCTCCGTTTGGGATCGTCACCAGCGCATCCCAGCTCAGGGGCTCGGTCCCAGCTGGGCAAACTGGGGCCGTCCCGGTAAATCCCGGGATCCCATCCGGGGGGGGGGACAGTCCCTGGAGGTGGCCCGGGGACACGGGGCGGTGGCCGAGGTGGCAGGAGGGGGACACAGCTTCTGGGAAAGCAGGAAAAAATGCCCTGGATTTGGGGAGGGGGGAATGCGGGGGCCTCTGGGAATGCGGGGTCTCTGGGAATGGGGGGTCTCTGGGAATGGGGGTGTGAGGATGGGAAGTCTGGGAATGGGGGGTCTGGGAATGGGGTCTCTGGGAATGGGGGCTCTGGGAATGGGGAGTCTCTGGGAATGGGGAGTCTCTGGGAATGGCAGGCTCTGGGAATGGGGGTTCTGGGAATGAGGGGTCTGGGAATGGGGTCTCTGGGAATGGGGAGTCTCTGGGAATGGGGGTTCTGGGAATGGGGAGTCTCTGGGAATGGGGAGTCTCTGGGAATGGGGGTTCTGGGAATGGGGGGCTCTGGGAATGGGGGTGTGAGGATGGGAAGTCCGGGAATGGGGAGTCTGGGAATGGGGGGTCTGGGAATGGGGTCTCTGGGAATGGGGAGTCTCTGGGAATGGGGGTTCTGGGAATGGGGAGTCTCTGGGAATGGGGAGTCTCTGGGAATGGGGAGTCTCTGGGAATGGGGAGTCTGGGAATGGGGGGTCTGGGAATGGGAAGTCTGGGAATGGGGAGTCTGGGAATGGGGGGTCTGGGAATGGGGAGTCTCTGGGAATGAGGGGTCTGGGAATGAGGGCTCTGGGAATGGGAGTGTGAGGATGGGAAGTCTGGGAATGGAGGCTCTGGGAATGGGGGCTCTGGGAATGGGGGGCTCTGGGAATGGGGGTGTGAGGATGGGAAGTCTGGGAATGGGGAGTCTGGGAATGGGGGGTCTGGGAATGGGGTCTCTGGGAATGGGGAGTCTCTGGGAATGGGGGTTCTGGGAATGGGGAGTCTCTGGGAATGGGGAGTCTCTGGGAATGGGGAGTCTCTGGGAATGGGGAGTCTGGGAATGGGGGGTCTGGGAATGGGAAGTCTGGGAATGGGGAGTCTGGGAATGGGGGGTCTGGGAATGGGAAGTCTGGGAATGGGGAGTCTGGGAATGGGGGGTCTGGGAATGGGGAGTCTCTGGGAATGAGGGGTCTGGGAATGAGGGCTCTGGGAATGGGAGTGTGAGGATGGGAAGTCTGGGAATGGAGGCTCTGGGAATGGGGGCTCTGGGAATGGGGGTGTGAGGATAGGAAATCTGGGAATGCGGGGTTTCTGGGAATGGAGAGTCTCTGGGAATGGGGGCTCTGGGAATGGGGAGTCTCTGGGAATGGGGGTTCTGGGAATGGGGGTGTGAGGATGGGAAGTCTGGGAATGGGGGCTCTGGGAATGGGATCTCTGGGAATGGGGGAGTCTCTGGGAATGCGGGGTTTCTGGGAATGGGGAGTCTCTGGCAATGAGGGGTCTGGGAATGGGGAGTCTCTGGGAATGAGGGGTCTGGGAATGGGGGCTCTGGGAATGGGGGTGTGAGGATGGGAAATCTGGGAATGGGGGTCTCTGGGAATGCGGGGTCTCTGGAAATGGGGAGTCTCTGGGAATGGGGGTCTCTGGGAATGGCGGGCTCTGGGAATGAGGGCTCTGGGAATGGGGGTGTGAGGCTGGGAAGTCTGGGAATGGAGGGTCTGGGAATAGGGTCCCTGGGAATGGGGGGGTCTCTG
>NW_026690451.1:18651-27063 GCF_015227805.2 Hirundo rustica | reverse complement strand
TTGGCTCCTCCCTCTGGGTGGAGCATCTCACAATGGGTTGATGTAATTTTATCAGTCATGCAGTGAGACTCAATGGCCCATTAAGAGAAGATATCTCCCTGGAGGGAGGATGGGTCATGGAAGAGATCAAGAACACTGCCCCATCTGGTTTTAACAGCTGGGCCATTAACCAAAGATATCGCCCTGGAGTTACGAGAAATGGGTCATGGAACAGTTTTTACTTGGATCTCCAAGGGCAACTGGGAGAACCAGGAACACACTGGAGGAAAGTGGGAGCAACTGGGAGCAACTGGGACCATGCTGGGGCAAACTGCATCATAATGGGGAATGACTGTCAGTGACTGGGCTCATACTGCAAGTGCTGACAAAACTGAAAGCACACAGGGTGGGGGCAACTAGGCTGATACTAGAAGCAGCCTCTTCTGGCACCAGGACCACTGAACCCCTTTTCAGTGAGACATGAACTTCAAAGGAATTAAGGATTTTAGAAAAGTTAAGGTTTTAGCTACAGATCAGCTTTGCCTGAATTAGTTAAAGTAGATAGATAGATAGGCTCTGCTGGAAATAATTAGGAGTCAATGGTTAGTTGAAAGGAAATGAATCTGAAGTAGCTATCCCAGATCTAAATAATTAATTGCTTGTCATTTTTGTATTTGTTTAGCTGTGGTTATAATGAGAAACAGAAGAAACTGGTAAATAGACCTGAGAACACAGACAACTGTAAATCTTCTAACATCCCATTGAAACAGTCATGGAAACAGGAAACTGGAGTTCTACCAGGTTCCATTTGTCCTGTTAGCCATTGAAAAGTTTGAAAGTTTAGAATGAGGAAGACTCTCCTTGCTTCCTCTTTTTATGACCTCTCCCCATAAAAGAGACCACTGACCTAATTCAAAGAACAAACTATGAATGCTTAATGGCCTTTTATCTAATTATAATACAAAGCAGAGGCTGCCAGGCAATAGTGTTATGAATATGTATTAGCATGTGGGATATTCAACACTTATATAAATAAATAGAGTCTGTAATCACTTGTAACTTTGCAGTGCATATAAGGGAGCGATTCCATGCAGTTGCCCAGCATTGCATTAAACCTCCACTTTCTAACTCTAACCTGTTAGAGAGTCTTTTGTCCATCACAGCTGGGTATTGATATTAGATCAATATCCATATTTTAATAAATCACCCATCATCCCGCCCCTCCAGCCCTAGCACCCCTCGCCAGGGTCTCAGCCATCCCAGGTGTCCTCCACTCTTGGGGTCCCCACTTTGGGGTTCTGGGGGTCTCCATTCTCAGGGGTCTCGCTTAGGGAAACTGCAGCTTTCCTGGGGCTCCCCAAACCTGGTGTCACTGCCCCCCCACCGGTCCCGTGCGGTCTCCACATGGCACCAGCAGAGCTCAGAGGGCCCGGCCGGGGAAGCCCAACCCCCCTGTGTGGGCACCCACATCCGCCCGCCCCCTGTCACAAGCTCTGCCACCACCTGCCACAAAGACCCCCCAAAAACACCCACCAAGGATCCCCCAATGTCCCCCCGAGGGGCATCTGCAGCTCGGCTTTGGAGCCCTGCAAACTCCAAATATCTCCCCTGAAACAAAGCAGAAAAGAACCTTATAACAACAGTTGTTAGAGTAGTATGTATTTTTAATTGACATTGAGGTTCATGGGGATTAACTTCACTAAAGACATGCATGAACACTAGAGAGCTTGCCTCTCTTATTATGCTTTGAGGTCTTACATATGCATGGCATTGCACAATCTGCCTTATACATATTTATTCTCTGGCCTCACTCATCCTCACTTTGTATGGTAATTAACTCCTCTTGGTACATCCTCTTGGGCATGCTTAGTTCATCATGGTGGTCTCCAAGGGTCTCTAGAAGATGAAAGAAATGGAATCTTCCTCAGTGAACTCTTCACCTTTATTTTTCTTGTGTGTGCTTTGATCCTTTTGGCATTTTTTCAAGGCAAGATGTCAGTTTCTGTGGGCTGAGTCTGTTTTTCTCTTTCTTTGCATTTTTTGCTTTGTTATCTTGTTATGTTTAGGTTAGTCTTTCTTGTTATCACTGAGGGGTCCTGGATGTTTGTACTGCTTTAAAATATGTAAACAGGCACAGCACTCGATATTCACTGAATGCCTTCTAAAATGTACAATACATTCTAAAATAGAGTGTATGCTTTTAAGTTTGCTATGAAGATTAGCTAGAATTTTCAAGCCTCTGTCTCATGTCCTCCTTTTTCTATAGACCTAGTAAATTCTTTTCCTACTACTGGATCTTCTCTCTAGGCTTAACTCACTATCTTGATAATTCTCTTTTAACATTATCCTAGGTGTTTTAGATAATGAGATTAAAATTGCCACTCACTTTAACATCCTCTAGTTCTATATGAGTACTACAATAGACATTATTAAATTTATACTAAATAATAACAGCAAAATAATGATGGGGTGACATAGCATGTTTAAGACTCTAGTTGCATTTGGTGACTCTAAAGACTACATCCTACCAGTTGTGGCTTGAGTCTTGCTTCACTTTTTGTAGAACTCTCCTTATTTCTTTTGTATCATGTTGGAATTACTACAGGTTTTTGTCTGTTCTCTTGAATTTGTTTTACGATTTTGTTCAAATCGTCATGCTTTATTAATTGATTTACTAGGGTTAGGTTTATTCTAATAAGCGTGGGTAACAATTGGTGATAGGTTTTATAATTAGACTTGATTATCTGGTGGGTTATAACTGACACTAAATATGAAAAGTTGTACCTGAAAATCTTAACAAAATTGTAGATACAGAAATTAGAATGTTTTTTAGCAGGTAAGGATATATTATTTCTATCTTGCCCTAGGTTACAGTGTAAGATGTGCCCAAAGTATGTATGCTATCACCATCTACATGAGCTTTTGAAACTAGGTTGGGCAGTGTTTCCCTTGCCCCCTGCCTCCAGACTATCTTCTGTTAATGGCCCATCAATGCCCTGCTGCATGACTCATAGATAACTCCCTCCGGGAGCTAACTCTGTTTAATGGGCAATCAAGGCCCCATTGCAAGACTGATAAAATGATATCAGCCCATTGTGAGATGCTCTGCCCAGGGGGAGGAGCCAAGCATTCCCACCTGGATGGAATCTGGGATTTGGGACAGCACAGGCAGCCTTACCCACTGGATTCCCAGAGGACAAGAGCTACCAGACCTTTCTGCAAGAACACTGCTTCAACCAGACCACTTCATCTGGACTGCTACCACCACCACAGGGAATCAGGTTGTATTCTGACTCTGTCAGTGATCTTCTGTACTATTGCATTTGTTTTATTTTATTTTATTTTACTTTTTTCCCTCCTATTAAATTGTTTTTTTCTGACTAGGAGTCTCGCGCTGGTTTTGCATTCAAGCCAGCACACCCAGTCACTCCCAGTTGCTTGCAGTGTGTTCCCAGGAACCCCCAGTATGATTACAGACCCTCCCAGTATACCCCAGTTGCCCTCAGCATACTCATAGTCATCCCCAGTCACATCCACTTGTCCCAGTAACGTTCCAGTTTCTACCAGTATGATTCCAGTCACTCTCAGTCTAATCCCAGTATATCCCAGCTGGTCCCACAATGATCCCCGTTCCCCAGTTCTGGTTCTGCTGGCTCCCAGTGTGCTCTGATCCTGCTCCCAGTGCATGCCAGTCCTGGGCCAGGTGTATCCCGGTGTCTGCCCGTGTCCAAGTCCATCTCAGCCTGTCCCAGTCCATCCTGGTCCCTTCCCAGCAGCCGCCATCCTTTCCCAAATCCTGCCTCTCTTGCCCCCTGAGCGGCTGCTGGACGCCCCACCAAGATGCTGCCGGGGCTTGTGGGTTTCGTGTTGGGCTTCGTCTGCCTGGGCTGGGGCTCGGCCTCCACTGCTGGAGTAGGTGAGGGGGTTCCCCAGGGGTCGTGTCCCCCATTTGGAGTGCTTGGGACTCCCCCATGTCCCCCCCATGCCAGGCTCACCCGCTTTTCTCTCCCCACAGCTCCTGACCCACCTCCGGGACCCCCTGCACCCCCTTTCCCAAGTATCCTCCTCTCCCAGCCCCTGGATCCCCTGTTTCTGTCAGCCCAGGCACCCCCAGATCCCCATTCTCTGCCAGCCCAGGGCACTTCATCCCCAGGCCTCCCTTTCCTGGAAAACCCAAACTAGAATGTCCCAGAGTCTTCAGCTCCAGTTTCAGGATGACAAAAATGTAAAGAAGGCCCAGATTGCTCCAGCAGAGCTGACCTTGATCCATTTTTGCTTTTGCAGTGACCCTGTGTCTTCCAGGATCTCCCTGAGACTCCTGCCAGGCTTCTCCTGGAGTCTTTGACACAGAGGTCTAAGGAGCTGAGATCCTGGGTAGCAGCCCCAGAGGGCTCCAGGGAAGCTGCCCGAGGGGATTTTGTGCCAGGAAGGAGGGAGCTGTGCAGGCCTGCAGGAGCACAGGGGCAGCCCCGCTGTGGTGACTCAGCAGCAGCTGAATGTGGCTCCTCTTGTGCTGGGTGCGTCTGTGTGCTCTGCTTGGCACCTTGAGGAGCAGCTGGATGTGCCCGTGGCTGCAGGCTCTGTGTCTGGGCTGCTGCTGGCCACAGAGGGTGTGGGGCGGGTGAAGGGCTGGGCAGTGCCCCTGTTGCTGCCGAGCTCCGGGCAGGGCTGGCTGGGGCTGTGGCTGCCAGGGCCGGCCAGGACAGCACCTGCCCCACTGCGGCCTTGTCCCTGCCAGGGCCCCTGGGCCAGGCCGCCAAGGCTCCCGCTGCTGCTGCTGGAGCTCAGGGGCTGCGGGGCCGTGCCGGCCTGTCCCTGTCCCCATGGAGGGACCAGGCCCGGCCCTGGCTGCCCTGAGGCTGCCGCTGCTGCAGCTGCGGGCACAGCGGGAGCAGGAGGAAGAGGAGGAGGAGGGGGAGGAGGAGGGGGCCGCGTGGGATGGAGGCGCTGCCTTGGCACAGTGCTGGGGAGCCCCAGCACCATCCCAGCAGCGGCCTCTCCCTCCTGCCCCGTCCCTCAGCTGGTGCCGCCCTTGGGGCGCTGGGCCTTGGGCTTCCTCTTCTCCCTGGGCATCCCCTGCCACCTGCCCAGGCTGTCCTGGGGAGCTGCTGCCTCCTGAGCCAGGGGCTCTGCTCTGCTGCACTGGGCACCCCGGGGCTCCTGGAACACCCCACGGGCAGGGCGGGCACAGAGTGTCACAATGTCCCCTTGGTTCCAGCAGGCCCACAGGGTCACAGAGCTCCCTGTGCACCCTGAGGCCCCACAGCACCCAGCCCAGGCCATTGCCATGGTTCCAGTCACTCCCAGTATGGTCCCAGTGACTTCCAGTCTCTCTTAGTACATCCCAGTTGCCCCCAATATGTTCCCAGTCACTCCCACTTCCTCCCAGTTGCTCCCAGCATGATTCCAGTTGCCCATAGCCACTCTGAGTCACCCTCAGTGCAGATTCAGTTGCTCCCAGTATATCCCAGTTGCTCCCAGCATGGTCCAAACTGCCCTCAGCCTGCTTCGGTCACTCCTGGTATGATCCAGTCCCCCACAGTGTTGTCCCAGTTCATCCCAGTATGAACCCACTTGCACCCAGTTGCCCCTAGTCTAGTCCCAGTCACTCCATAGATGGACCCAGTGCCTTCCAGTATTATCCCAGTCATGCCAGGTTGCCTCCAGTGTGGATTCAGTCATTCCCAGTCACTCCCAAGTTCTCCCCAGCACTGTCCCTGTTGTTCCCAGCATGTTCCCAGCATGTTCCCAGTATATCCCCAGGATGGTTACAGATGCTCCCAGTATATCTCAGTTACCCTCAGCATGTTTGCAGTCATTCCCAGACACACCCAGTGATTCCAGTAAGGTGCTTCTTGTCCCACTATGATCACAGTCACACCCACTACGTCCCAGTTGCCTCCAGCATGCATCCAGTCATTTCCAGTTGATCTCAATTTGCTTGAAGCATGATCCCAGTTTCCCTCAATTGCTCCCAGTAGCCCAAAGTGTGATCCCAGTTGCTCCCTTTCAATACCAGTACAATCTCAGTAATCTCCAGTATGATCCTAGTCAAAAGCCAGCACTCCAACTATAGTCTCAGTATCACCCCAATTACTTTCAATCACTCCCAGAATGGTCCCAATTGCCTCCACTAGATCAACCCCATCAGTCCCAGTATGATGCCATTTGTTCCCGGTGGCTCCCAGTCACCCCCAGTATGGGGGATGATGTGCAGAGTATGTTCCCACCCCACCATTTCCCCCATCCAAGCCATGGGACTCACAGCAGCCTCATGCAAATCTGAGCTCCCTCCACCCCAGGCTGGACCTGCAGGTTTCAGCTCCTTGGCTCCAACTCCCACCTGCTTCCCTTGGAGAAGGAGCTGCCCAAGGCACAAAGGGATGTTCATTTATTGTCAGCCAACAAACCCAAGGGAAGGCACAGCTCCATCAAATGCAAAAATCATTCTTCTCCCTGGCTCTACCCTGCACCTGATCCCCACAGCCTGTCCCGTTTCCTTTATCCCTCCACTGCCAGGGAGTTCCTGGGACAAGGGAGCTCTGCTCTGGCTATGGAGTTGGTCCAAGTGCCACTGGAGTGGAAACCACAACTCATCGGGTTTATGTCCTTGGAGGGACCATGAACTGGTGAGACTCAGAGGCACAGAAAGGTTTCTCTTTGTGGACAACATAAAAAATGTGAACATGATAAAATTTAATAAACATGGAAACACTTCCCTCAGCTCCTTGTGACATCCCAGTAACATCTGACATGTCCACCCAGAAGAGGTAATATAAAAGATAAAAAATACAGCTAAGATGCTGACTCAGATGTTATTTCAACATATGAAAGACCGGGCAACTCCCTGAAGCCGAAAGCATGAAGCCAGTCAAAGGAGACACGTTGAAATGACCCAAAAACAGCTGCAGGAGGAAATCTGGGAGCAACAAGAAGGACATAGATCCAGCTGCTCCACATGAAGAGATGTCCCTGGGCATGGCCATTCAAACAAGAGAGCTGGAAATACCTGAAGGAAGAGGGTAATGAAATACTAGACCGAATGTTGGTAGCAAAGGTAGAAGGGAAGATGAGTGTTTCTTATCTTGTCATCGGCAGAAAAATCCAGCAACTCCAGGAAATTCCTCTTCCTGGTGGGCAAATTTTGCCACTTCTTAAAAGTACTCAATTAACCCAGATAATAAAAATGTGCTTGTATATTATGAAACTAAAAGGTATTAAAACCTGTGCTATTTTCCAGGCAGACATCAGTTGTGTGCCCATGAACAGGCAGTGCCCCTTGTGCCCTGAGAGGAGCTGAGGGAGAGCAGAGCACCTTGCAAGCTGCAGGTCCCTGACAGCCCCAGAGGGCTCCTGTCCCAGAAACATCTGCTCTGCTCCAGTCTGGAACAGGGATCAGCATCGTGCTGGGATCATCAGAGAACTGAGGTGTGTGCTGGAATTCAATCCCCTCCCAATCCCACAGCAGCCCTGCATTTCCCTCCTCCAGCCTCGGTCTCCAGCACAGCCATGGAGGCTCTTTGGGCTCTGCACTTTTCCTGCAGCCACCAAGGGCAGCTGAGCTCTGCCTTTGGCACAGTCAGCCCTGCCCAGCCCAGGCAATGCCCAGCAATTCCTTGTCTGTGCCTGGCCTTGCTGTCAGCCTCGGCAGCGGCTGCGTGGCCCCTTTGTGCCGCGCTGGCCCAGCCATGGTGCCACAGCCCCTGTGCAGGCCCAGGGCAGGACAGGAGCATTGCGGGTGGGAACGGCCCCTGTGCCGTGGTGCCCACAGCAGCCTTGGGGCTCTGTGCCCCATGGCCTCCCTGCTGGGCAGCCTCTGCCAGCTCCTGCACAGCCCGTGGCACCTGTGGGCCTGCACAGACAGCCCTGCCCCGGGCTCTGCCGGGCTCTGGGCCAGCAGAGAGGCCGGGCAGGGCTGGCCATGGCTGGGAACAGGCCCTGAGCCCCGCAGGAGGATGGAGCTGGGCCACAGCCAAACTGCCCCGCAAACCTGGGCTGAGCAGCCAGGGCTGGCAATGGCTGGGGACAGAGGCTGGTGCTGACAAATGTCCTGGGCCGTGTTCCTGCTCTGTCCATGCCACCAAGGGCACAGAGCAGCCTCCTCTCTGGGCCACTTGCCTGCTTTCAATGCCTTCCACAGGCGCTGGCCCTGCCCCACAAGGCCTGGGCTGAGTCCTGCCCCTGCACGCTCACACAGGCTGAGATGGACACTGATGGTTTCTGTGCCAGGCTCTCTCAGCCCAGCCCAGCTCCCTCCAAGCTCTGCCAGCTGCCCTGAGCTCTCTGCAGCACCAAGGGCCTCTCCCCAGCACAGCCCAGCCGGCTCTGGCCCCACAGCTCTGCTCAGGGCAGGCTGCTCTGGGCAGGGGCCTCATGGCCTCAGCCCCTCGGAAGGGCACAGCAGCAGCTGCAGCTCAGACAGGACTCAGCCCC